>NC_057388.1:5165518-5426904 GCF_019320065.1 Cervus canadensis | reverse complement strand
AGGTGAAAAGACAGCCCTCAGATTGGGAGAAAATAATAGCAAATGAAGAAACAGACAAAGGATTAATCTCAAAAATATACAAGCAACTCCTGCAGCTCAATTCCAGAAAAATAAATGACCCAATCAAAAAATGGGCCAAAGAACTAAACAGACATTTCTTCAAAGAAGACATACAGATGGCTAACAAACACATGAAAAGATGCTCAACATCACTCATTATTAGAGAAATGCAAATCAAAACCACAATGAGGTACCATTACACGCTAGTCAGGATGGCTGCTATCTAAAAGTCTACAAGCAATAAATGCTGGAGAGGCTGTGGAGAAAAAGGGAACCCTCTTACACTGTTGGTGGGAATGCAAACTAAGTAACAGCCGCTATGTGAGTAACAGTGTTGGAATTTCTTAAAAAACTGGAAATAGAACTGCCATATGACCCAGCAATCCCACTTCTGGGCATACACACTGATGGAAAAAACCAGATCTGAAAGAGACACATGCACCCCAATGTTCATCGCAGCACTGTTTATTATAGCCAGGACATGGAAGCAACCTAGATGCCCATCAGCAGATGAATGGATAAGGAAGCTGTGGTACATATACACCATGGAATATTATTCAGCCATTAAAAAGAATTCATTTGAACCAGTCCTAATGAGATGGATGAAACTGGAGCCCCTTATACAGAGTGAAGTAAGCCAGAAAGATAAAGAACATTACAGCATACTAACACATATATATGGAATTTAGAAAGATGGTAACGATAACCCTATATGCAAAACAGAAAAAGAGACACAGAAATACAGAACAGACTTTTGAACTCTGTGGGAGAATGTGAGGGTGGGATATTTCAAAAGAACAGCATGTATACTATCTATGGTGAAACAGATCACCAGCCCAGGTGGGATGCATGAGACAAGTGCTCCGGCCTGGTGCACTGGGAAGACCCAGAGGAATCGGGTGGAGAGGGAGGTGGGAGGGGGGATCGGGATTGGGAATACATGTAAATCCATGGCTGATTCATATCAATGTATAACAAAACCCACTGGAAAAAAAAATAAGAAGAAGAAGAAGCAAAAGAACATAAAAAAAAAAAAAGTCAATAGTCTCACTGACAATATTTCTCTTACGAAAAGCTTAAAATGGTAAAGTAAGAGGTACTGAAGTTCGCTGGAGACCTCCTCATCCTGGGGAAGGGGCCTTACCTCGTGGAATTCCCAGGTCTTTGCGGGGGGTTATGATCCAGCATCTTTGCCTTCTGAGGTTGAGGGAACCACTCAAGCATCTCTTAGCCTTAATCTCTAAAGGACCCTTGGTTAGGACTCAGTGCAGTAGAAGTGAGTGCACAGCTGAGTTCGTTCTTAAAGAGCACAATGCCCATCAGGGTTTGGTTAGAAAAAGGCCTAAACAGTAGTGACTGATGTGACAAAAACACAAGTTAAACTCAAGGCTAGAGAAGGGCATCTATTCCATTTTTATCCACTGCAGGAGCAGCAAGCATCCGGGAATCCTATTCCCCAGCTCCAGGTAAATGATGCCTATACGCTACATGTTAGTTGTCTTTGACATCACGTCCACGTTCAGATTGATGAAGGTTATGAGGATGACTTCAAATGATGGATGCAGCCACCACATCCCTTCTTGCAAAAATAAAATCACATAAAGGTGATTAATGGACTAGGAGTGTCGGTGAGTGAATTGTAGGAAATAAAATACATATTCAGCAGTATTTGTATTCTCCTTCCCAAGGGAGATCTGTGATCAGGCTGGGTGTGGTTTGGATACTTGAAAAGTCTCCTGTTCTTGTAAAGGAAGCATGCCTGATCCCTAACAGCCCGTGTGAAAGAACTAGCCACCACAAAGTGCCTTGAGGCTCAGCATTACAACTGCACAGAGAACTTCTTCGAGCATGGCCATTTTTTAGGATGTCTACTAGGGTGACATGGGGCATCTCCGAACATTTTTTACTTTTGTCTGAGCTTCCTTCTGATAATATTGACAAACTTCAAAGTGTTTGCTCAGCTTCATTTTATCTGTTCAGAAATAAGTATAACTGAAAAAGACTCTGATGGTAGGAAAGATCAAAGGCAGGAGGAAAAGGGGACAACAGAGGATGAGATGATTGGATGGGCATCACTGACTCAACCAACTTGAGTTTGAGCAAACCCCCAGAGATGGTGAAGGGCAGGGAAGCCTAGTGTACTGCAGTCCATGGGATTGCAAAGAGTTGGACATGACTGAGAGACTAAACAGCAATGTCATATAGAACCTCGAAGACATGAACAAATTCTAATTGAATTGTGTGCTGGTGGGAGGAGCTTTTAAAACATTAACCCTTGAGAACTGATGCCCACGAAGGAAAGTGAAGACCAAAGCAATCACCTCTTCCCAGGGTTATGAGACTAAGGGGCAAACATGACCTTCCAAAATCAAGTGTAAAAAAGAATGGCAACCTCACCAGACACTAACTAGTGGGTTTAAATCCAAAATATTCAACTGGAAGGAGATTATTAAAATGTGATATAGGAAAGACTGAACAATGGGGACTCATGGCCACAACAGACCCAAGTTCTACTCAAAGGAAAAGAGAACTACTCAAACAAAATACAAGTTTGCATAACTCAAAGGAGAAAAGTCAAGGTTCCCAGATGGACAGGACTGAGCCAGGGTTACACAGAAAACCTGGAGATCTTTGCTCCAGAGATGTGAGTTGGGCAGTCTGTTGGTCAGGAAGTTATGAGAGAGGGGCTCCTTAGAGGGCAGCTATGACTCAGAGCCCATGTGTGTAAGACGTGAATCTTCACATCAGCAGACCTGCTAGGCTTAACTTCATGACATCAACATTCAAAAATTTGACTTACTACTAGCAACTCGGAAAATTCCAGAAAAAAATCATAACCTGAAAAATCATAATCCCAGAAAATCACAATACACAGTAGGTCCCCTACAAATATGAACGAGTTCCATTCTGAGAGCATGTTCATTAAGTCCAATTTGTTCGTAAGTCCAACAAACTTAGCCAAGGTGGCCAACTCGCACAATTGGCTATATAGTACTGTACTCTAATAGGTTTATAATGCTTTCACACAAATAATACATAAAAAACAAGCAAATAAAACATGTTTAATCTAACAGTACAGTACCTTGAATAGTACAGTAGTACATACAACAGCTGACATACAGGGACTGACATCAAGTGAACGGGCAAGGAGAGCTATTGACTGAGGAGACAGGAGGTGGGAGATGGTGCAGCTGAAGGATGCTCAGCATTAGGAGATGAAGGGCAAGCTGCGACTTCACTCACAACTGCTGTTATTGGCACAGGTTTTACTTCCTTGCTGAATTCAATCCTATCTACCCTCTTGAAAACACGATCCAGTGATGTTTGGGTCATAATTCTTCCTTGCTTATCATAGACGACACAGCTGTACTGAATTGCATTCTGAACGGCTGCTGCAACTTTCAGGTACTGTTTGTTCTACATTCGGGTCCTGTACCTCACCTCAGCCACCAGGGAAGCCCCCAAAACTAACAGTGCCTCCTTAAAGAAAATCCGCTTGCCATTTCCTGCATCATTAACTTCTTCAGTTCTTCAGTTCCTTCTTCACCCTCTTGTCTCTCTTTGTCCTTTCTCTAGGCCTCTGATTCCATCCGGTTTTCATTAGTAAGCTCCTCGTGTTGCACGGCAACAATACTGTGCAGTAAAGTACAAAAAGGCAAAGGATGCATGCACAGGCCTATATACACCAGACATGAACTAGCCTATATGTCTGGACACGTGTATTTGTTTGTTTGTTAGCTTGTTTCACTTGAAGGACGGTCAATGCCTATTGCATTCCTCGCGAATAGGAAAATCAATTTTCTTTCCTGTTGCCAGTGAGCTGGGAGTGCCAAGTGTCTGACCGGGCCTGTCTTCTGCTGGCCTGCTGCCTGGACAGGGTTTAGCCTGTAGCACTGAGACCTTATTAGGGACTGAGACAGGCAGCCAAGGGCTCTTACGTGGGGTTGTCTCAGATCCACTGGGCTCCAGAAAGTGTGAGGAAGGATTTGGAGAGAACTGAAGAGGCTCACAGAGCCAGTCAGGACACAGGGCAGTCAGCGCGGGGGCTGCCTCTCTGGAGGTGGACACCAGGGGAGGTCCTGGGTCAGCCTCAGCCTCCAAAAGAGCAGAGAAGTGATGGGGTTTCTGGGCACAACATGCACCAGGACGTGGCTAAAGGGGCATCTCGGGGGGTGCTGGCTCCAAGCAGGGCCCTGCTGGTGTCCATGCCCCCAGAACCTCCCAGATGGAGCTGACGGTGCACCATGAGATTTGAGCTCCAAAAAATGGACAGTGGGGAGTTCCAGGGAGAAGTTCTGCTGTGGGTAAGGAAGGGATCGGGGGAGCAGAGGTAGCTGAGCACTGCTCAGACACAGGATCAGAACTATAGTAGAGTCACACTTGGAATACTGCTCAGTCATCAAAAACGATGCCGTTTGCAGCAACGTGGATGGGCCGAGAGAAAGTAAGTTAGACAGAGAAGTAGACTCACCGACATAGAACACAGGCTTCCCATTACCAGGGAGCAAAGCTGAGGAGGGGTAAATTAGGAATTGGGGATTAACATACACACTGCAAAACTGATCATCAACAAAGACCTACTGTATAGCACAGGGAACTACACTCAACATTTCATAAAAACCTACAAGGGGAAAAAAAATCTGAGAAAGAATATATAAGTAATATAAATATAAATATATATATATATTTATATAACTGAATCACTTTGCCGTACACCTGAAACAAACACAACATTGTCAATCAACTATATCTCTATTTTAAAATATCTATATCTCTATTTTAAAAATAAAAGAACAGGCAAAAAAAAGTATACTTCAATAAGAGCTTCCCCAGTGGCTCAGCAGTAAAGAATTTGCCTGCAAAGCAGGAGACATGGGTTCGATCCATGGGTCAGGAAGATCCCCTAGAGGAGGGCACGGCAACCCACTCCAGCATTCTTGCCTGGACAATCCCATGGACAGAGGAGCCTGGAAGGCTACAGTCCATAGAGTCACAAAGACTCAGAAACGACTGAAGCACCTGAGTGTACATGCACGCACATACGTCAATAAAGAGGAAATAACTTTTCTCAAAAAAGAATTGCCAGGAAGAGACTAATAGCAGGATAAGAGCCTACAATTGCCATCAGCCAACTTTTCCCAGTAAAGGTCCCGATAATAAATACTTCAGGCTTTGCAGGTCATATGGATTCTGTCCAACTATTCACCTCTGCAGTTGTTGAACACAGAGGATCAGACAACACATAAGCAAGTGGGCGAAGCTGTGTTTCAATCAATTTCACTTATAAATTCAGGTTGCTGGCTGGGTTTGGTTGTAGATGGCCAATGAGTGTCTTAGTGAAGAGGCTTTACATTTTTAAGTAATATTTTATTTCTTTGTCCTGACAACAAGAACAACAAATGTGCTTATTGTTCAAAATTTAGGCAAAATAGGGAATCCCCTGGCAGTCCAGTGATTAGGACTCTGAGCTTTCACTGCCATGGTCCAGAGTCCAGTACCTGGTTGGGGAATGAAGATCCCACAACTTGCACAATATTATAGGCAAAATAGAAACATCATTGAATGTATTCCATCCAGTATTTCTGTCACCTTTTACACAAAATTTAAACCCTAACTACTGCTTTTTCACGGAAAATTACATCATGCATATATACACATAATTTCATAAATTCCTCATAAATATTCTGGAGTGGGTTGCCATGCCCTCCTCCAGGGGATCTTCCCGACAAAGGGATCAAACCTGTATCTCTTACATCTCCTGAATTGACAGGTGGGTTCTTTACCACTAGTGCTGCCTGGGAAACCCCATATAATATTCTACCATATGGATATATCAACTTTTATTTAATCCATATAAACTGGATGAAAAGTTGTTTTTAATGTTTTACTGTTATAAAGTCTTGTCACACAGAAATTTATGTTAAGCCACAAATCTGTTTACTCACAAACCTTTGATACACAAACATTTCTCCATGTGTCTTACTGTTTTCCCATAATCTCCTATTCAAGTAGAAACTGAGGGGAGAAACCAGTTTGTACCTTGGAGCACAAAAACAATCAAAGGAAGGGCTAATTTTCAATATTACCCATAGCCTGGCTTTTAGGAGAGAGCAGAAAGTAATGACAGAGATTTTCTGCAATTAAAAACAATTATTATTGCTATCTGTGACCATTCTATTAGCATGAAATTTGAACCAAAGGCAATTTTACAACTATGTATGTGTGATGATAGATGTTAACTAGACATACTGTGATCATTTCATAATATATACAAATATTCAATCATTACACTGTACACTGGAAACTAATATATGTTATTTATACTTATATTAAAAAACTATCATTGCTACCCATCATCATTTTACTACCATGAAAACTTGAACCAAAAAAATTGTGAGTGTGTCCATTTCTCAGAAACTATAACAAGGTTAAAGCACTCAATTTCAGTAGTTGAGTTTTAAGTTTGAATATTAAGAAAAAACATCTGCAGATAGAGGCTCAGGAGCCAAATAAAACATTATAGATCATAGTTACAATAATAACTCACATTTGTATCATGACTTACTGGTTTTAAAATCATTTTCACATGCATTATATTATTTGCCTGTAGAATTAGCACTTTCTCTAGATGGGTATTTTAAGACAATAGATGCAGGATCTCAATTAAGCAAATCAGCTCTTGGACTAGATCCTCAGAGTCGAAGCAAATCCATATGCTGTTTGCACAATCCCAAACTGAACTCTGAAATCTCTTTCTAGGAGAGGAATTTGTGGATGGGCACCATCCTCTACTTTCTGTTTCCTGCATCTGCTGTGCTCACAGAGGGTCTGATTACTTGTATTTTCTCTTCGATGGCAGGCATTTGGTAATTCTAAAGCAATTAAAAGCAGGCTTGGCAACAAGGCCAAATTAGTATCTGAGTTAAATAAAATCAAACATTTATGTAACCGTTTACTATTTGCAGATCTAAACATTACTATTTGCAGATCTAAAAACATGAACTATTTAACTTACTTTTTCATTCTTAAAAGTAGTTGTTTTCTTTAATTATTATCTAGCATAAAAATTGTCCATTTTATATGCTCATTTTCAAAAAATGACTTTGAAGTATGATTATGCTGAATTGTGTAAAGAGTTTAAGTTCACAGTAAACCAAAAGATAACACATATGATTCAAATCCATTTCAATCAATCCAACAATCATTGCTTGTGTTATCTATGTGCAGACTATCATCATAAAATGCAATAGCCATTAGATAATGAAAATAAGGGCCTAAAGAACAATTGTCTTCAAAGTATTGTAGTTGACTTCAATTGAGGAGAAGAAAGCAGAAACTGTAGCGTCTGTAAAATTTCTTGTAGATTTTTTTATTACAAAACAAGTTCAAATAAAAGAGAGAAAATTAAGATCTATATTAAGAAATGATTTGCTTCTGGTCGGAAATCTGATGGTGTCCCCATATCTTGAAAAAAAAAAAAAAACAGTTTCATGGTATATAACCCACAGCCTATAGCAATTAAAACTTCACAATATATGCAACAATTTCTCTGAGATCTTATACTGGTAAGAAAATCTCTGGTTCTGAACTATTGTTTCTACTGAGATGATTAACCATTCAATTGCCTAGAAATTCTACAAGGGTCCTCTCCATCTGTCTTATTCTGATAAAAAGAATCATAGGCACAAAACAAATTAACATAGCTACAGAACCAACTTTACTGAAAACTTCTTAGGAAGGGTAGAAAAGTTTATATTTTAGCAACACAAAGAAATTCATAGTATTATTCTTAAAAGTACTTCTGTAAGAAACAGGTATTGAAAGCTTGAGCAGACCTAGCATTGGGAGTCTAAATGGTGATCTCTGTTTAGGGGTGAGATATGAACATCACACCTTCAAGTGTGGATAAAAACAACAATACTGAAAACCTGAAGGGAACAACAGGAATCATAGTTATTTACAGCTAAAGCATAGGCTTAATCAGAGACACCAAGGGGACATTTCATGCAAAGATGGGCACAGTAAGGGACAGAAATGGCAAGGACCCAACAGAAGCAGAAGATATTGAGAACAGGTGGCAAGAATACACAGAAGAGTGATACAAAAAAGATCTTCACAACCCAGATAATCACAATGGCGTGATCACCAAGTCAGAGCCAGACATCCTGGAATGCAAAGTCAATGGGCTTTAGAAAACATCATTATGAACAAAGCTAGTGGAGGTGATGGAATTCCAGTTGAGCTATTTCAAACCCTGAAAGTTGATGCAATGAAAGTGCTGCATTCAGTATGCCAGCAAATTTGGAAAACTCAGCAGTGGCCACAGGACTGGAAAAGTTCAGTTTTCATTCCAATCCCAAAGAAAGGCAATCCCAAAGAATGCTCAAACTACCACACAATTGCATTCATCTCACACGCTAGTAAAGTAATGTTTAAAATTCTCCAAGCCAGGCTTCAACAGTACGTGAACGGTGAACTTCCAGATGCTCAAGCTGGATTTAGAAAAGGCAGAGGAACCAGAGATCAAATTGCCAACATCCATTGGATCATGGAAAAAGCAAGCGAGTTCCAGAAAAACATCTATTTCTGCTTTATTGACTATGCCAAAGCCTTTGACTGTGTGGATCACAACACTCTGGAAAATTCTTAAAGAGATGGGAATATCAGACCACCTGACTTGCCTCTTGAGAAATCTGTATGGAGGTCAAGAAGCAACAATTAGAACTGGACATGAAACAACAGACTGGTTCCAAATAGGGAAAGGAGTGCGTCAAGGCTGTATATTGTCACCCTGCTTATTTAACTTCTATTCAGGGTACACCATGAGAAATGCTGGGCTGGAGGAAGCACAAGCTCGAATTAAGATTGCTGGGAGAAATATCAATAACCTCAGATATGCAGATGATACCACCTTTATGGCAGAAAATGAAGAAGAACTAAAGAGCCTCTTGATGAAAGTGAAAGAGGAACATGAAAAAGCTGGCTTAAAGCTCAACATTCAAAAAGTAAGATCATGGCATCTGGTCTCACCACTTCATGGCAAAGAGATGGGGAAACAGTGGAAATAGTTGAAAGACTTTATTTTCTTGGGCTCCAATATCACTGCAGATGGTGACTCCAGCCATGAAATTAAAAGACACTTGATCTTTGGAAGAAAAGTTATGACCAACCTAGACAGCATATTAAAAAGCAGAGACATTACTTTTTCAACAAAGATCCACCTAGTCAAAGCTATGGTTTTTCCGGTAGGCATGTACGAATGTGAGAGTTGGACTATAAAGAAAGCTGAGCACAAAAGAATTGATGCTTTTGAACTGTGGTGTTGGAGAAGACTCTTGAGAGTCCCTTGGACTACAAGGAGATACAACCAGTACATCCTAAAGGAAATCAGTCCTGAATATTCATTGGAAGGACTGATGCTGAAGCTGAAACTCCAATACTTTGGCCACCTGATGTGAAGAACTAACTCATTTGAAAAGGCCCTGATGCTGGGAAAGATTGAAGGCAGGAGGAGAAGGGGACGACAGAGGATGAGATGGTTGGATGGCATCATTGACTCAATGGACATGAGTTTGAGCAAGCTCCGGGAGTTGGCAATGGGCAAGGAGACCTGGCACGCTGCGGTCCATGGGGTTGCGAAGAGTCAGACACAACTGAGAGACTGAACTGAACCAAAAGCATAAGTGAGAATTTTTTTTTTTTAATCTGCCTCACCAAACCTAACCAGAGCTTGTAGACACAATCTATGGTACCAGAGTTGTCTGAAAAACCTCAGATGAAGCATTTAACACAATATAGCCTTGGGTTGATGGTATTAGAGGTGACTGACAGAAACAAATCCCTGAAGGAATATCATTTCAACTCACAGATAAATTTCCGCAAGTGTGGTTCCAAATATAAGGCATTAAGAGAAAAAAAACCATAGAACAATCAAGGAAGTGAGGTGTTTTGGATAAAAGCAACAAAACAAGAAAAAATAGACAATATGGTTATCAGAATGGAGACAGAATATAAACTGTTTGACATATGTCTCCAAAATAAAAGTGGCACTTTGAAATATAAGCCATGAGCAGGAGACCAAGCAAATTTGGGAAAAATACATGAATTTCTCAAAAGTTAGGAAAAAAATACTAATATTGTAGCTTCATTGGATAAATTAAAGAGAATACTAGATACAGATAAAAATAAAATTAGCAAACATGAGTTCAGTTCAGTCACTTAGTCATGTCCAACTCTTTGTGACCCCATGGACTGCAGCACGCCAGGCTTCCCTGACTATCACCAACTCCCGGAGCTTACTCAAACTCATGTCCATTGAGTTGTTGATGCCTCCAACCATCTCATCCTCTGTCGTCCCCTTCTCCTCCTACCTTCAATCTTTCCCAGCATCAGGGGCTTTTCCAATGAAACAATTCTTTGCATTAGGTGGCCAAAGCACTGGAGTTTCAACTTCAGCATCAGTCCTTCAAGTGAATATTCTGGACTCATTTCCTTTTGCATGGACTGGTTTGATCTCCTTGCAGTCCAAGGGACTCTAAGAGTCTTCTCCAACACCGCAGTTCAAAACCATTAATTCTTTGGTGCTCAGCTTTCAAATAAAAGAGAAAAAATTAATATATATGTTAAGAAAGGATTTGTTTCTGGTCAGAAATCTAACAGTGCCCCCATATCTGAAAAAGACAGTTTTATTGTATATAATCCACAGCCTATGGAAGTTAAAACTTCACAATATATGCAACAATTTCTCTGAAATCTTACACTGGTAAGGTAATCTCTAGTTCTGAACTACTGTTTCCACTGAAATGATTAACCAGTCAATTGCCTAGAAGTTCTACAAGTTGCCTAGAAATTCTACATTAAAAGGTCTGTCTAGTCAAAGCTATGATTTTTCCAGTAGTCATGTATGGATGTGAGAGTTGGACTATAAAGAAACATGAGAATGGATTATGAAAAATTATTCAGAGTACAACACAGAGAAAAGAAAACCGTAAAATATTTTTAAAATATAAAGAAGAGGTTAACACACATAGAAGATTATTAATAAAAATTCAGAGAAGAGATTTTAAAAGGATTAAACAAGAAGGCAATATTAGTTCAGATAATGACTGAGAACTCTTCAGATTCTGCACCAGAATCAGTGAAACATAAAATCAATTACAGAAATAATGATATTTTACTGAAAAAGAAGTGAGAGTCTTTTTCCACTAGTAAATAATTTAGTAACTTCTACAGACTATATTTTCAGTAGAGATTAATAATTCAAGCTGAAAAGTCAAAGAAGCAAGCAAACAGGATAAGTAACCAATTTAATACTTAGTAACATAGTTTACTATTTAGGCCTAAAATTAATATTACTGTTCAATTTATAGATGAAACAAAATAGGATAAAACCGATATATTGAACAAAAATATTTTAAAAGTTGAAAAATAATCTAAGTTAAAGCACTCAGAAGTTCTATCTTGTTCATGAAGATTATAAAACGATCGGTTATTATTATATAATCAATCCAAAAAAAGATAGAGATTCAGTCTAAAAGACAAACAGCACAATAAAAAGATGAAAAACAAGTTCAAAACTATAAAAATTAAAATAAACATAAAAGAATCAAAAATTTTTAATAAATGACAGATTCTCACGCCAAGAGAGATCAAAATTCAGAGGGATCAACATTTAGGTGTGGAGAATGATTGCCAGGTATAATAACCAAAGGTAAAATGGTGCTGTTATATTAGTAATTGGAAAATAGTCTTTTGGTAAAGAACACTTCTAGAGACAAAGTTTCAGCATTCTAATTAAAAGGTACAATTCATCAAGAATAATAAAATACACAGATGTGAATTTGTATATACATATGTCCCCAAGCTAGAAACAACCTAGGTGTCCATCCATAGAAAAATCAATAAAACAACAGTGGTACAGATGTAGGAAAAATAGAATCTGTTTTTCCAGATATAGAAAAAGGAAGAAACAAAACAACATGGATAAATCTCAAAATCACAATACTATGTGAAGAAAAAGCCTTATAAAAGATGCTGTATTATTACATATATAAATGTCAAAAACAGGTAAAACAAATCTGGGGTAGAAAAAAATCAGAGGAATATTTGCCTGGGTTAAGCAAGGATTTATCAGGAGGAGACATCAGGGCAAAGCCCATGCCCTACATATTGATAAAGGTTTTATTGGCACGGGTGTACACAGTCATGGGAACTTACCAAAGATACACTTATGCAAGTAAATTTTATCTCAATTCTTTCAAAGCAAGTAAATGTGGAACTCTTCTCAATGTTATACATGATGCACGCTGAAATATTGGGCTTCCCAGATGGCGCTAGTGGTGAAGAACCCGCCTGCCAATCCAGGACACACAAGAGACTCGGGTTCAATCCCTGGGTCGGGAAGATCCCCTGGAGAAGGGCACGGCAGCCCACTCCAGTATTCTTGCCTGGAGAATCCCGTGGACAGAGGAGCCTGGTGGGCTACAGTCCATAGGGTCGCACAGAGTCAGACGACTGAAGCGATTTAGCAGCAGAAGCAAAAGTGTACTGAAGTTTACTTTGAAATGTGTCAAAAGAATAAGCTGGATTGAAAAGTGGAGAAAGAAAGGAACATACGTGTGAAAAACCAAGCATATTGCAATGTTAACTGTGATATTTAGGTGGCAGTGTTATAGGACTGCACTGTAAAATGCTTTCAACCTTGTTGTATATTTGAAAATATTTATACTAAAATTATAGGCTAAGAAGTAGGCTGACCTTCAAATAAGACACACACAAAAAATAAGGACGATCTTCATAGAACATTTTAGCAAACCTACCCTATTTGTGGTTGATAGGTTGAGTGCACATAGGAAATATGTAAGACTATAGAAGATTTGAGTTATAATAACCACCTTGACCTAATGAACAAATCAAACCATAGATTTGTTTCATTTCTTTTCAGCCACCTCAATACATTTCAAGGCTTTGACTCAGAGACAATTTTTTTTCTCATGAAAATACAATTATGTAGAAATCAATAACAGACACAAATAAGAAGTCCATACGTTCAAAAATTTTAAAAACTGTTTTAAACACTCAGAGTCAGAGAAGAAACACAATTTGAAAGTATTTATTTTGAATGATAGTTAACACTAATACATACCCAATGAGTTTTAAAAGAAAACCCAGCCGTAAATACTTGCATTATAAGTGAAGAAAAAGTGCAAGGACACTAATCATTAACTTTATACTGCAAACTAGTATTGTTACTCAATGCAGTAAGACAAGAAAATAAACTAAAAACTATCAAGATTGGAGACAATAAAAATAAAATAGCATACAGATAATATGTTTGCTTATGAAAAAATTCATGAGTATAGCAAGAATGCTAGATATACAGTTAACCTACAAATGCTATCATAGCCACATAGCATCAACATGGTAGAAAATATTTTTAAAAGATAAAAATCTTCTATAATTAAATATACATATATTATGTGATATAGAAATTCCGAGCTTAGGTATGTATCCAAGCAGAAATACAAGCATATATACCCCAAACAGTGATTCAAAAAATGACCATCCCAGTATTAGTGATATTATTATTTGTTCATACTTCACGAGCTATGTGACTTGGCTTTTGTTGTGTTGTCTCTGAAATATCTAAAAAACAACTCAGCATCATTAGAAACAGAAGAGGGCCCATTTGGGCCTTTGTGGTTACATTGTCAAGGTTAGGGTTAGTGGCAGAAAAGTGGGTATTGCGTGACACTAACAGGGGATCAGGAGGAATATCCATGTGGTTATGGATCAGTTCTGTATCTTGACCACGGTGTTAAATGTACTCATGAGACAGAATGGCAGACAACCACACACACACATTGCACCAGTGTTAGTTCCTGCTTTTGATATTTCACTATAGTAATGTAAAATGCAACCATCAGAAGAACTGTGTGAAAGGTCCATGGAACCTACTCATACTATACTTACAACTTCCTATGAATCTATAATGATTTTAAAGAGCTAGAAAAAAGATTTGTTCCTACAATAACCACATTAAAATTAAGGGCTTCTGCTAAACAAATAAACATAAACATTTTTCCAAAGAAGACATACAGATGGCTAACAAACACATGAAAAGATGCTCAACATCACTCATTATCAAAGAAATGCAAATCAAAACCACGATGAGGTACCATTACACGCCAGTCAGGATGGCTGCTTTGAAAATGTCTACAAACAATAAATGCTGGAGAGGGTGCAGAGAAAAGGGAACCCTCTTACACTGTTGGTGGGAATGCAAACTAGTACAGCCACTATGGACTATAGTGTGGAGATTCCTTAAAAAACTGGAAATAGAACTGCCATATGACCCAGCAATCCCACTGCTGGGCATACACACCAAGGAAACCAGAAATGAAAGAGATGTGTGTCCCCAATGTTCATTGCAGCACTGTTAAAATAGCCAGGACATGGAAGCAACCTAGATGCCCATCAGAAGATGAATGGATAAGAAAGCTGTAGTACAAATACACAGTGGAATATCACTCAGCTATTTAAAAAAATGCATTTGAATCAGTTCTAATGAGGTGGATGAAACTGGAGCCTATTATACAGAGTGAAGTAAGTCAGAAAGAAAAACACCAATACAGTATAGTAACACATATGTATGGAATTTAGAAAGTTGGTAATCATGACCTTATATGTGAGACAGCAAAAGAGACACAGATGTAAAGAACAGACTTTGTGGCTCTGTGGGAGAAGGCGAGGGTGGGATGATCTGACAGAATAGCAGTGAAACATGTATATTATCATATGTGTAACAGATCGCCAGTCCAGATTCAATGCATGAGACAGGGTGCTCAGGGCTGGTGCACTGGGATGACCCAGAGGGATGGGATGGGGAGGGAGGGGGGAGCGGGGTTCAGGATGGGGACACATGTACACCCATGGCTGATTCATGTCAATGTATGGCAAAACCACTACAGTATTGTAAAGTAATTAGCCTCCAATTAAAACAAATAAATTAATTTACAAGAAAAAAAAGAATGAAAAGTGAAACCAAGAATTTGGTAAGGATAGTGCCATATATATAGTCAACAAAGGACAATATAAAAAACATGTCAAGAACGTTTACAATTCAGTAGCAATCTGAAAATCAATCTAAGAGAAAACAAACAAACTACTTAAACAGCTATTTCTGGGAAGAGAAAACATGAATGACAAGTAAATACACAAATATATACTCATCTTCATTTGAAACAAGTATCCATCAAACCATTATTGACTGTTTTATAGCCTGCAATGTTGGGGAGAGGCACAGAGCAACAAGCTCTGACACCCACTGCTGGCTGCTGTGTAACTGCTACAATCAATTCCAAAAACAATTTGATAAACTTGAGTAAAGTCACAGACGTGTACATCACACAATCCAGCACATTCCTTCCAAATCACACACCTCAGAGAATCTCTCGCAGGTGTGCACCAGAAAGACAACACTGTTAAGAAACAAACAAATGGAAAAAAACGCCTAAGAACAGGAGAATCAGAATGAGGAATGTCGTATTTCTTTCCGTTTTTTAAATTTAATTAAAAAAATTTTTTTTACAATATTGTGTTGGTTTTTGCCATACTGCAACAAAAATTAGCCATAATTATACATATATCTCCTCCCTCCCCAGCCTACCCTCCTCCCCACATCCCATCCCTCCTGGTCATCAGGGAGTGTAGGACTAAAATTCAAGAACCATGGTTTTGTCACTATGGCAAAATATATTTCTCATGAGAAAGATATTGGACAAAAAAATACTGGATAGTACATGTATGTAAAGTGTCAAACAGGCTACAGTAAGTGAAATTTAGATGACTGAGATAAAATCATAAATAAAATAATGAGCTACCCAGCATCCAGGATGGTGGTTTTCTCACTGGAGTTGGAGGGAAGGTAGAAGATGAAAGTAAGAGGTCCAAGGGAACCGCTTCTGGTCCTGCCCTTAAGGCAGGTGATGAAGACCTAGGTGTTTGTACTGTTGTGTACATTACAGCATTAAGATTTCCTCTAAACCTACTGGATAATACTAAAAAAAAAAAAAAAAAAGAATTTAAGTGAAATAAAGTTAACTTAAATGGTCATTTAGCCATCTGCCCACTCGAGGGGGTGGACATTTCATCCCATATGTATCCCAAGCTCAGACCGTGTCACTGGCTTCCCACCTCTTTTCCCTTCTGTCTCCCCTCCTTAGCTTCGTTTTACCTTATTATACAAAGTAGTGAGCAACTTTCTGCAATTTCCAATGGCAAACTCACCTCAAAGCTCATCTGTAGATATTCAAATTCCCTGCAGTATAAACCTGGGCTCCCCAGGTGTTGCTAGTGGTAAAGAATCCACCTGCCAATGCAGGAGACATATGAGACACGGGTTTGATCCCTGGGTCCAGAAGATGCCCTGGGGAAAGGTGTGACAACCCAGCCCAGTGTTCTTGCCTGGAGAATCCCATAGACAGAGGAGCCTGACGGTGTACAGTCCATAGGGTCACACAGAGTCAGTCATGACTGAGTGACTTAGCATGCATGCAGCATAAACCTAGCAACGTTCAAAACATTTAACACTGCTGTAGAACAAATACCGATCAATTATAATGGACTTGGAGATCAGTCAGAATGTAAATGATGATTACAAAGCAACTATGATCGCCTCTCAGACTGAACTAGCTGCAGCTTGTCCCTAGTTCAAAGCAAATCTACTCAACAATGTAGACCATAGACATCCATGTACACTCTTTGTGGCATCCTGTAAACACTTGTAGTTTGGCTGAGTTATGATCCCGAATGGTTCGCCCAGTTGAGGCAAGTGGAAGCAAATCACTCCGCTTGCAAAGGGGTGCAGCCTGCCAGCAGACCGTGGGGTCCTTGTGTTTTCACCTGCTGCAGTGGAGTAAACCCTAATCTCACCCTAACCCGCTTCCACCCCAACACCATCCTCTGAGACCATACCCCTGACACCACACATATCACACTATTCAGTATTCACGGCACTAGAGACCCCTTTTGTCATTTCAACCCACCTCCATATATAAACCATCCCAGGACAGTCTTTCTTCTCTTTATTCCTACTACCAATTGTAATTACTAGAATAAATGTGAATTACTAATAAACATTGCAGTCTCACTGTTCAAGATGAGTATAAAACTTTTAGTCTCCGTAAGCACTTAAGGTATTCAAGGATGATCTGTGTTTGATGTCTTCCTTTTTTCTTTTTCTTGACAGGAAAACAATTAAGAGAGAAGGGACATTTTATAGAGCTGCTAAAGTGGTAGTTGTGTAGACATTGCTCATCTTCACTTTGGAAGGAAAACAATTTACAGTTCATGTCAGTCTCTCTATAAAACGGTGCTTGTCAGATAATATTTAGTGGAAAAACCAGGACATTCATATAGAAGGTGTATGAATTAATAAGAAACTTAAGGTTTCAAACTGGGAAACCCTAGCTTACATTCATTTTGTGATTTAGAAGTTCAGGCAATTAAAGTCTCTAAGTTGTTTGCAAACTGTTGTGGCAATTTGTATTAATATATAATTCATGCCATGTAGAATATTTGAGCTTATAGAAAAGTAGAAAAAATAATAAATAATGTTACAATGAGAATACCTGGGACTACAGAAAATGTAAAATGTTTATAATCAGTTACACATTTTTCTTGACTTTATCTATTGATTTTTCTCTGAAAGAAAAGTCTCATCACAAACATCAGTTAATTGCTCATTTACTTGTTCTAATATATAATTATTTTATATTAAAAATATAACAATTGCCATGTTCACTGATGGGAAGACTGTCAACTTCCCAGTAACCATTATTGAGGTGCTGGTTCTTCCCAATTTGATCCAAAGATTCAAGGCAGTCTCAATAAAAATCCTAGCAAGTTATTTTGTAGATCTTGAAAAAATAATTCTAACATTTCTATAGAGAGTCAAAAGACACAGAGATCGAACACAATATTGAAGGAGAAAGTCAAAATTGGAGAACTGACTCTACCTGATTTTAAGACTTAATATAAAGCTACAGGCATCAGGACAGTATGATTTTGGCAAAATAGAAGATGAATAGGCATAAATAGATCAGTGGAACAGAATAAAGAATCCAGAAACAGACCTACAGAAATACAGTCAACTGGTTTCTGAGGAATGAACATGGGCCACACAATGGAGCAAAGACTGTTTCTTCAATAAATGGTGTTGAAACAAGCTACATCCATATGCAAAAGAAACAAATTTAGACACAGACCTTATATCCTTCACAAAAAGTAACTCAAAATTGATCATAGACAGAAATATAAAACAAACAAAACAAAAACTAGAAAATAACACAGGAGAAAACTTACATGACCTAGGGTACAATAATGACTTAGATATGAAGCTAATAATAATTGACAAGCTGGATTTCATTAAACTTTCACACTTTTGCTCTATGAAAGACAATATCAAGAGAATGAGAAGATAAAACACAGACTGGGAGAAAATACTTGCAATAGACACATCTGATAAAAGACTATTATCCAAATATACAAAGAATGCATGAAACTCGGTGGCTCAGAGGTAAAGCATCTGCTTGCAATGCAGGAGACCTGGGTTCGATCCCTGGATTGGGAAGATCCCCTGGAGAAGGAAATGGCAACCCACTCCAGAACTCTTGCCTGGAAAATTCCATGGACTGAGGAGCCTGGTAGGCTACAGTCCATGGGGTCGCAAAGAGTCGGCCACGACTGAGCGACTTCATTTTCACTTCCAACAATAAGAAAGCAATTCAATCAAAAAATGGGCCAAGACTTCACAGGCATTCCACCAAAGATATGTAGGTGGAAAGCATGCATATGAAAAGATGATCCCTATCATGTCACCAGGGAAATGCACATGAAAACTGCAGTGAGGTACCACTGTACATATTTAGAATAACCATAGTCTGGGACACTGAAAGCATCAAATGCTGACAGGAACGTGGACCGACAGGACCTCTCATTCATTGCTACTGGGAGAGCAACATGGTTCAGCCACTCTGTGTGACAGTTTGGTGGCTTCTCACAGCACTAAACATTATCTTACTATGATACCACAGTCATACTACTTGGTATTTGTCCAAAGGAGTAAAAAACTTAGGTCCACACAAAAACCTGCACATGGGTTTTTATAATAGCCTCATTCATAATTGCCAAAACTTGCAAGCAACCAGTACATCCTTCAGTAGGGTAGTAGATAGATACACTGTGGTCCATTTAGACAATGGACTATTACTCTGTGATAAAGGAATAATCAAGCCACAGAAAGCCAGGAAGGAATCCTAAATGCACATTACTAAGTGTCAGTAGTTAATTTGAAAAGGCTACACTAAATTATTCCAACGATATGACATTCTGGAAAAGGTAAAACCATGGAAACTGTAAAATGATCAGCAAGTGCCTAAGGCTGGAGGAAGGGAAGGATGAACAGGTGGAGCACAGAGGAGTCTGGGGCAGGGAACATACTACACAATACCATAATGATATGTTCATGCGATTTTTCATTTGTTCAAACCCATAGAATATACAGCTTCAACAGTTAACAGCAATGCAAACTAGAGATTCTGGGTGATAATGATGTGTCTGTGTATGTTTATCCATTTCAACAAATATACCCTCCCTTGGTAGTGGATCTGTGTTTGTTCGGGGAGAGTGTATACTAGAAACCTTTCTGTCCCCCTCAATTTTGCTATGAACCTAAAACGGTTCTGAAAACATATATTAATAATATCATTTTTTAAACATACATAACTGTTTCACTTATTAACATCTTATTTCCAATATTTTCTTCTCTCCTTTGTTGATTTGCAATTATTCTTTGTTAATGCATTAAGGCCTTATTTATACTAAACGTCTTCCCTGTGGCTCAGTGGTAAAGAATCTGCCTGCAGTGCAGCAGCCACAGGAGACATGGGTTCGATCTCTAGGTCAGGAAGATCCCTTGGAGGATGAAATGGAACCTATTCCAGTATTCTTTCCTGGAGAATCCCATGGACAGAGGATTCTGGTGGGCTATAGTCCATGGGGTCTCAGGGAGTCAGATATGATCAAAATGACTGAGAATGCATACTAAAATTCATTCTAAAGAGCTTCTATTTCATTGATCATCTGGGCTTTCTTAATTGCTATCCATGTATATGTTTTGTTGGGCCTCTGTGTGTGTGTGTGTGTGTGTGTGTGTTTGGTTTTAAAAATGAGATCTTAAGCAACCTAGATGTGCATCAACAGATGAACAGATAAAGAAGTTGTGGTACATATATACAATGGAATATTACTCAGCCATATAAAGGAATGAATATTTAGTCAGTTCTAGTGAGGTGGGTGAACCTAGAACCTATTATACAGAGTGAAGTAAGTCAGAAAGAGAAAAGTAAATATCATACACTAACACATATATATAGAATATAGAAAAATGGTACTGATGAACTATTTGCAGGGTGAGAATAGAGATGCAGACATAGAGAACAGCCTTGTGGACACAGCAGGGGAAGGAGAGGGTGGGACAAAGGAGAGAGAGGTATTGAAACGTGCGCATCACCACATGTAAAACAGCTGGTGGGAAGTCACTATATAACACAGGGTGCTCAACCCACTGCTCTATGCAACCTGGAGGACTGGGATGGAGCCGGGGGGGCGGGGGGGGGGCGCCTGGAAGGTTCAAAAGGTTAGGGCTGATTCACATTGTTGTATGGCAGAAACCAATGTAACACTGTAAAGCAATTATCCTCCAATTATAAAAAAACAAAATAACTTTCAATGACAAAAAAAATGATATCCTTATTTCTTTTAGGGGTCTTTCCTATCATTAGATCTATCATTACATGCAACAGGCAAGCCACACAATATATGCTTTAATAAAGGATGAGACAGGTCACCTCCTATTGTCTTCATTTTTAAAATACACTTTGCTAACCATGGAGATGGTGCAGCAGTGGGGGGGTGGGGGGTGGAATTCAGGCAGAGTGCACTCAGTTTCTGGATTTAAATGGAAGATTAAACACAGGTATTGAAACATGCTCCTTCCAGATACATTTTAAAAATAAAGGTTCATTTGAAAGAACACACAAAGCAACAGAAAAAGTGATACCAGGTAAGGAGATAAGAACAGGTGGGGGCTGACCTCAGAGACCTGGGCAAAGAGAATCCAGAGCAGGAGGCAGCTGGAAGCTGAATGATTGACGGAGCAACATCCTGAGTGTGTGTATAGTGACTGATGACTCCAGTTTCTGTGCTCAGAGCTGCTGCTGGGATGAGGCTGGATAGAGAGGAGGAAGGCAGGCCCTCTCTCCATCTTTCACATGGACCCTCCTCCCAACAGTTACAGTCAGTCACTCCTGGCAGACCTCCAATCCTACCAGAGAACCCCTCAGTGTCAAACCAGAGTGGGGCCCCCTCTGGCCCGAAAGACAAACAGATTTCAGAGCTCCCTCATCCCAAGGCCAGGTAGGGGCATGGCCCCACAGCATCAGGGACCTTCACTGCAAAGAACTCTCCGCGGCATGGAGCAGCGATACGAGGGGCTCGCCTAAGCCAGGCAGCCTGACAGGCTTCCTTGAGGACTTCTTATGCTGGGGAGCAAAGTCAGCTTTGTCCAGCCCTTCTTCAGCTGTGTCCGCACTTTACTCATCACTCCTGTAGATGACAGGAGGATCTGGGACTTCCCAGGGTGCCTTCGCAGGCCCAGTCCCTTCAGTCCTGTCCGTCTCTCTGTGACCCCGTGGACTACAGCCCACCAGGCTCCTCTGTCCATGGGATTCTCCAGGCAAGGATACCGGAGTGGGTTGCCAGCCCTCCTCCAGAAGAACTTCTGACCCAGGGACCAAGCCTGGTGTCCTGCGCTGCAGGTGGATTCTTCACTGCTGAGTTACTGGGCAAGTCCCTAGAGGTCTTTTTTAAAGGAATTTTTCTGAGACCAGATATACTCTTACTTCAAAGTATATTTGAAGTATTTCTCAGGAAATTTCAGTATTTCTTAGGAAAAACTAGGATGAATACATTTCTTGGAATGCTTTTAGCAATTTCCAATCACATGTCCACTTCATTAGCTTATTTATAAAAATGAAGCAAAAATGAAGTTAACCTGCATTTTTGAAATATTTCTCAAAAATGTATTAGATAATGTAATATGTATAAAACTAATGAGCTTATGTGTTTTATGAAATTCTGGTCAAGACTGGTGCTAACATAAAATTAAAGTGAGTTACAGGATTTATAACTATTACTAATAATGAACACGGGGCTTTCCTGGTGGCTCAGACAGTAAAGAATCTGCCTGCAATGCAGGAGACCTGAGTTAGACCCCTCAGTAGGGAAGGTCGCCTGAAGAAGGGAATGGTTATGCACTCCAGTATTCTTGCCTGGAATACTTGCCTTCCATGAACAGAAGAGCCTGGGAGGCTATAGTTCATGGGGTCACAAATAGTCGGACACGAATGAATGCCTGACATTTTTAACACTAAACATAGATGAATATTTTATTTCAGATTTCAAAATATTTTAACATTTATAGAATCAAAGTGAACCACTGGTTACTGGTTAGTATTCTATAACAGACAAAGTTTTTATTTTCACATTTTAGGCCTTTTCCCTCCTTCATACAGAACTTCAGTATTTTTCATCAATTTAAAACAACATCCCATTTACAGACGTTAAGAAGGATGGACTAAATAAAGCCCCAAAATATTCACATAATGTACAAATGAGTTAACAAATAGGAGAATATATAGGGAAAGTAATCTAGACAAACTCCTGAACCTAATGACTTCTGTCCAAAACCCCTTCCTCTGAGAACCCTCTTACATGGTTAGTGGAGAGGTGAATTGGTACACTGTGGAAACGGTATGAATATTCCTCAAAAATTAAAAATAGAACTACCATATGATCTAGTAACCTCATTCCTGGTCATATACCCTGAGAAAATCATAATTCAAAAGGATACAAGCACCCCAGTGTTCATAGCAGCACCATTTACAGTAGCCAGGACATTCAAGCAACCTAAATGTCCATTTATAGATGAATGGGTAATGAAAATATGGTACATATATACAATGGAATACTACTCAGCCATAACAAAGAATGAAATAATGTCATTTGCAGAAACATGGATGGACTTAGAGATCTTATACCAAGTGAAGTAAGTCAGACAGAGAAAGACAAATGTCATGTGCATATATGTGGAATCTAAAATTTAGCACAAATGTACTTCAAAATAGAAACAACTCGCAGACATAGAGAAGAGACTTGTGGTTGCCAAGTGGGAGGGGTAGTGGCAGAGAGCTGGAACGGGAGATGGGAAGGGCAGATGCAAGCTAGTATTTGTAGGATGGACAAACAACATCCTACTATATTCAATATCCTATGATAAAACATAATGGAAAAGAACAGTAAAAACAATGCATGGGGGGCTTTCCCAGCAGCTCAAGCAGGAAAGAAGCTGCCTGCAATACCATGTATATGTGTACAACTCAGTCACTTCGCTGTGCAGTATAAATTAATACAACATTGTAAATCAACTGTACTTGAACAAAATACATTTTTCTAAAACTCCCTTTCTGTGAGTCTCTGACCTTGCACGCAGCTTTGCTGCGTTCAAGTGTGTGTTCGCTTCACTCGAGAGTGGAAGCACAAGCCCTGTGTGTGTTCAGAGGCCGTCCGTCTCCCTCACGTGCTCACTGGGACACCCAGAGCTCCGGTCCCTTTTTTAATGGACCCAGGGACAGAGCTACATCTCTGAGCGTGTCCTTCAAATTTATAAAAGATGTTTTATTTAGGATAAAAAGCAACCTTTGGAAATGTTTTTTAAAAGAGGATTGAGTGACAGCAAGAAGAGAAGTCATTCCGCCCTGAGATGCCTTCCGCTCTATGCCGTCATGCAGCAGCCAGAAGCCTGAAAATGCCTTTGGGGACTCGAAGCTCTCCTGAGAATACAGGTACCTACTCACCACCCAAGGAGAATTCAGTGACTGAGAGGGTCCTGTGGGAACAGAGTCCCCTCCCAATCCCCACACCAGGCTCCCCGGGGATGACGGAGGAAGGCCTTACCCCATGATGGAGAGGCTCTTCTCTGGCGAATTCTGAGAACCCAACAGGAAGGACCTAGAGATGAAGCGTCAGTGGTTACCCCACAACAGCTCCACTACACCTAAGATCAAAACTAACAAGTCTCACCCACAACAGAGCCTCTGATCAGCTTTTCAGCCCTTTCAACCATCAGACAACAGCCATGTATTATCACATATCTGAAGAAAGCTCCTATCACAGAAAAGAAAGACTTCCTGAAATAATAGCTATAAATAAACAAACAAACAAAAAATAAAAACAACTTGGAGGCAATAGGGACCATGCTGGGAGAAGAAAAACTAAAACATAACAAAAATTAACATCTTCAGAGGAAGAAAAGAACTAGCCTATAACTGAAGTCAGTAATTATATATAATTAAGAGATACATATGGTACATATATGACATCTATCTTGTATATATAATATATATAATTAATTACATAATTATAGATTTTTTTTATAAATAATAACTCTACACACAGAAAATATACATATATATTCGACATATACATGGCATGTGTGCTGGGCCACCCCGTGGACCACAGTCCACCAGGCTCTTCTGTCCATGGGATTCTCCAGGCGAGAATACTGGAGTAGGTTGCCATGCCCTCCAGGGGATCTTCCCAACCCAGGGATCGAACTTGCATCTCTTAGATCTACCTGTATTGATAAGCTGGTTACCACTAGCACCACCTGGGAAGCGTCTGTACATGGCATACATTTCTGTTACACATATTACATTCAGCAAAGAGTAAAGAGACCCTAATAATGGATGGCATGGTAGGATGACTATAAAAGAGAAGAGAAGAATTTCCGGGTAAGGTCTAATCAAGACTGCAGACCAGCAAGACCCTGAGCTCAGGGACACGTCCACACTACAACTACACAGACAACAGCCTCTGAGAATGCCCTGAAGCCCAGCAGCGCAAGTTGTCTACGACTAGGGATATAAAGAAAAGGCCAGATGTGGGTGGGGAGGAGGGGCAGAGACACGGCCCAATCAGAACCAGCACCACAAGAGCAGGCTTACAAGTCAGGGGAGTATCACCACCACGGAGGCCCCCACGCCCAGGGAACCAGGAGTCAGAGCCCCACATGGGGATCCTCCGCTGGGGCAACTCTGCAGAGGAATGAACCACCCCTCCCCATGCCTCTGAGTTTAGAAACCGGAAAGGCTCCCTCCTGGAGCGCCTGAGGGCTGAGCGAGGCTGAGACATGAAGGCTGCCACACAGACTCCCTCCTTCTGAGTTCCAGAGCAGAGGCAGCAGCTTGAAAGGCACCTGGACCTCAGGAGCAGGAGATACTTTGACTAATTTTAAAGGGGGTGCCAGGGAGAGCGGGACCTCCTGAAAACTCGAGGATGGAAGCATTGGATGGTCCCTTTTTTTTTCTCACTCTCCTTCCACCTGCTGACCCGTCTCTGGTGGGTCCTATTTCTGTCACTCTCCATCATACTAGCTCACCGTGTGTGCCCCGTTGGTCGTTCCTCTGATGAGCTGTCCTTCCCCACCCACACACCCCAGGGTGGCCCTCCAAAGTGCTCCCACCGGGGGGATCAGCCTCCACCACCAGGATGCCTGCAGCAGTCACAGCAAACCACAATAGGAGCCCACCCCTGGGGTAACCCCAGGGAAACCAGTTCTGGTGATGAGTGGGCACTGCACCAGTGGAGCCAACAGGACATCTTCCATACCAGGCCACCCCTTCAAGACTAGGACATGTGGCTGATATATCTGATACAAAGCAACAAGCACAGAGAGATTGGCAAAATTAGGACAAATAACACTGATTTAAAAAGTGGGCAGGGCGCCTGAACAGCCATTTTTTTCGAAGAAGACATACAGATGGTCAACAGGCACATGAAAATATGTTCAACATCACTGATCATCAGGGAAATGCAAATCAAAACTACAAGGAGATATCACTCGACACCTGTCAGAATTGCTATTATCGAAAACAACAAATTTTGGCCAGGATTTGGAGAAAAGGGAACCCGCATTCACTACTGGTGGGAATGTAAATTGCTGCAGCCACTATGGAAAACAGTTTGGAGGTGCCTCAAAAAGTTAAAAATAGAACCCCAATATGACCCAGCAATTCTCATTCTGGGTAATTTTCTGAAAGAAAAAAAAAAAGACACTAAATGAAAAAGATATACACACCTCTACATTCCTCTACATTCATTACAGCATTATTTACAAAAGTCACAATACAAAAGCAAATAGGTGCCCATGAATAGATGAATGGATAAAGAAATACATATATGATGAAATATTAGATTTTCATTTTTAAAAAGTCCTGCTATTTGTAACAACATGGATAGGCCTAGAGGGTATTGTGCTTAAAATACGATAATCTGAATTGTCTTATATCTATGAAAGAAATTAAATTGACAGTTAATCATCTTCTAGCACCGAAACTGCAGAAGGTGGCTTCACTGTTCAATTTTTAAGAAACACTTAAGAAAGAAATGATACCCAAACTATACAGACTCATCCAGAATACAAAAAGAGAGAATGTGTTTTGTGATGCAAGCCTTACTCTGATACCCAAATTAGGCAAAGATGGAACAAACAAAGAAAATCACAGAACAATATCACAGGAACATGAGTGCACACATACTTAGTCAATCCTCACAAATAAAATCCTGCACCACGTAAAGACTGTCATATATCCCAACCAAGTGTGTTTTATCTCTAGAATACATGCTGGTTCAACGTTTCAAAGTCAATCAGTGTCATTCATCATGTGTCTCCTGTTAAGTATTTTCACTACAGTACAATGAAATAAAATATTAAAAAAAAAATAGTGTGACAGTTCAAGAGTAACAGGTCATTGGGAAATTTAAGGGGAGACCTACTGCCAGGGTTGCGGCAGGTGAAAACCCAGGTGGGGTGGAAAGCCTCCGTGAGCAGCTCCCTGATGTGAGCAGAGTGATGGGGGTTCTTGTGAGCAGGACCCGCCACACTGCAGATCCTGCTCCTGTGTGAAACAGGCATAGAACAAAGGGCATTAGAATGTCCCCATCATCAGACTGGAGAAGAAGAATGACAGGAAGGCAAAGGATGAGAAGGGAGACTCACCAAGCTCTGCATGAGAGCTCCTTACACTTTGAGAAACAGATAAATGCCCCCAAATTATGGCTTTCCTGTTTTGTTTTGTTTTGTTTTGTTTTTAACTTTAAGCTGTGCATTTCATTGTTTTCTTTCCTTTTTTTTTTCCCAATAAGCTCAAGTAGTATAGTCATTGTTAGAGATGAGGAAGTGCAGGTAAGCAAACATGGGGAAAAAGTAACATAGAATTCCATTGTCTAGAAAGAACCACCACTGATGTGTCAGTTTGGGTGAATATGTGTGTGCGTGCATGATAATTCTCTGTCTTTACTAATCCCCTTTCTCTCTTCAAACACAAAGCTTTCCTTGTAATAAATAAAATAGCTTTATCATTTTAAATAACTGCTGCTTTGAGGATCCCATAATTTCTTTTAAAATGGTTAGCTCGAGGCGAGAGAAGCTTTATCAGTAAAGATGGACTTTTAAGGATATAAAATGGCAAAAGATCTTGGGAGACCATGTGGGCAAGTACTTCATATTTTAATAAATGAATCAATTTACTAAAAACTGTTTGCAGTGAGTTTTCTGCATACATGGTGATCCTCTGTGAAATAAAGAAATAAAGATGAAACAGAGGTTTCTGATCTCACAGTGTTTACTATGCAAGAGCTACAGAGACAAGTTCTTCAAAGAAACATTTATTCAACAAGCTACATAACAGGTGAAATGTGAAAATGTTAGTCACTGAGTCGTGTCTGATTCTTGGGACCCCAAGAACTGTAGCCCACCAGGCTCCTCTGTCCATGGAATTCTCCAGGCAAGAATACTGGAGTGGGTTGCAGTTCCCTTCTCCAGGGCATCTTTCCCACCGAGGGATCGAACCCAGGTCTCTTTCATTGCAGGCAGATTCTTTACCATCTGAGCCAGAGGAGGCCTTTATGGTGGCTGAGATGGGTGTAGAAAAGTGTCATGATTGTACAGACACTTCAGCTGTGTCCCGCTGGGAGACGGGAGGGAGGTTTTCTGGAAAAGATGGCATTTTATGGGTGCTTCACAGTGAAGATTCTCAGGCCCAAATTGACTAGGAAAGTTCTCAATGAGAGAACAGCCTGTGCAGAAGGCAGGGCAGAAGAGAGAGGCCAAAGCTTGGGGCTCTGAGGGCAGCACCAGCTTCAGGCTGAGTGGGAAGGAAGGGCTGGGTGGTCACTAGATCAGAGCTGGCAATGAATTCATCAGAAGCTCCACAAACAAAACTCGCAATTGCCTAAGAGATTTACTGGACAGAATAGAAAAGGAGGAGTAGCTTAGGGCCCTTGCAAATGACTTCCTTTTGTGGGAAAAGTCTTCCCAGGTGGCATTAGTGGTAAAGAGCCCAGCTGCCAATGCATGAGACATCGGAGACCTGAGTTCCATCCCTGGGTCAGAAAGATCCTCTAGAGGAAGGCATGGCAACCCACTGCAGTATTCTTGCCTGGAGAATCCCATGGACAGAGGAGCTTGATGGGCTCCATAGGGTCGCAAAGAGTCGGACATGACTGAAGTGACTTAGCATGCATGCACACATCATATAACCTCATACCCTGATGTGTGAGTTTTGTAAATACTGAAGATCATCAAATTTGTCCTCCAATCTCCAGATAAGAAGTTATAGAAGCCCATGGAAAGTCATGTTCATTAGCTTCCAAAGACTATTTCAATCCCATCACTGCTAGCTACCCTGAAAGTGATTTAAGTGCAGGCAGTCACCTGAAATGAGCTTTTCAATGAAAGGAAGGTCCAAGTTGATGGAGGAGTCCCAGAGGATATCTGAAGATAAAGATGAAAAGAGGAAGAAAAAGAAGCAGCAGGAAGACCCAGTCCAGCTGACAGGCTTGGGCCACTAACTGATGCTTCTTCTCAACGCCACTGTCTGAAAAAGAGACCCTCTTACAAGCCACAAAATACTAGCAGAACGTCTTTCCCATTATGTCAGCCACACTTCAAGCAGCAGTCTGAGAGAGGCCCAGAGTCTCCAGGGTACACGGAATCCAGGGAAGCAGGGGCTGCACTGTGCTGCGCTTAGTCACTCAGTTGTGTCTGACTCTGCAATCCCATGGACTGCAGACTGCTGGACTCCTCGATCCATGGGGATTCTCCAGGCCAGAATACTAGAGTGGGTTGCCATGCCCTCCTCCAGGGGATCTTCCCAACCCAGGATCAAACTCAGGTCTCCCGCATTGCAGGTGGATTCTTTACCATCTGACCTACCAGGGAAACCCAAGAATACTAGAGTGGGTAGCCTATCCCTTCTCCAGCAGAACTTCCCGACCCAGGAATCAACCGAGGTCTCCTGTATTACAGGTGGATTATTTACCAGCTAAGCTAACCAGGAAGCCCCACCCAGGGAAGAAGGGGGACCCTGCTCAAACCCGTGACTTACATAAGTCCAGATCGATCCAGGAAAGCTGGACTTGGGAAAGTCTGCAGCTGAACCCCAAGCACCTGAGCAGGGAGCATGCAGACTTGTACTGACCATTCCAGAGCCTGATCTTCTCACCATCCTTGGGGACTTTTTGTTTTAGGAAAGAAAAGGCACTGCTGAAATCTGTGTGTCACCCACAGCCCCAAGAGCTCTGCTGCGAGCCTCTGAAAGAGCTAGGCATTCGGGGACAAGACATTTTTGAAGGCCGGGGGAGATTTGCAGCAGGAGAGGAAGATGGCCAAGCTCCAGACACTTGGCAGGTGGAGAAATATTTATTCAGTGAGTTTGGGAGCAAGTATGGAAATGACTTTGCTCAGTTCCCCAAAGCAGGTGGATTTGTGAGACTTGGAAGCCTTCTTGAGAATTTATATTTGAAGAAAAAATTGGGGGAATATCAAACAGGCCTCCCTGGTAATCAAGACTCCTGACATTTAAGCTCTATTTCCAGCCCACAGAAGCACCTATTTTTGAAAGCAAGGGCCTCCTTTAGTTTCTGTGCTATGGTTCCCCAACGTCCATGATCTATGGAGAGATTAGCTTTTTCAGGATGGGTTTTTTCAAAGCAAAGACATATCCATGGCCACCTATCAAATAAAGATATTAATCTGAAGCATCATGCTATAATAGAAATGCTCTATGCACATACTAACCATACAGAGGACCATATGGCCCCCGCAGTTACTATTTGTCACTGTAGCAACATATTTGTAGACAACATTCATCTCTAATAAAGGGAATCAAAAGCTAGACTGCTGAGATGACCTAAGCCTGCCTCTAAGATTTCCAACATCTTCCTCCTTTGGGTCAGTTTTAAGGCTTCTTCAGTGATGGGTGGCTGCCACTCAAGATGACTCCAGCCCGCTTTGGCATTGGATGGACACAGCCAAGAACGAGTTCAAGGGGATGGGAAAGCGAACTAATGGACGGACTCAAAGCCACATACAAGCAAGCAAGTAGCTGCTACAATGGGAACAGGTGGGTTTCTACAAGGAGGGGTCAGGGGGATTCTAACTGGGAGGTTCGAGGTTGCCTATATTATTTGGAGAAGCAAGGGATCTAGGGTAACAGAAAAGACAATTATCACATCACATAGCTTATATGAGGAATCAAAAAAAATGATACAGATGAATTTATTTACAAAACAAATACATGGCTTCATTGATGGCACAGTGGTAAAGAATCTGCCTGCAATGCAGGAGACCTGGGTTCAGTCCCTGGGTTGGGAAGATCCCATGAAGAAGGGAATGGCCATCCACTCCAGTAGTCTTACCTGGAGAATCCCATGGTCAGAGAAGGCTAGTGGCTACAGTCCCTGGGGTCACAAAGAGTCAGACACAACTGAGGGACTAACACTTTCACTTTCACAAAACAGAAACAAGGACTTCTCTTGCACTGCAGTGGTTAAGACTCCACACTTCCATAGCAGGGGCAAGAGTTCGATCCCTAGTCAGGGATCATGCTTCAGGGTTCTGACAAAAAAATAATAATAAAAATAAATATTTAATACATTTTAGAATGTCAAAAATATTTAATAAAAAGCCAGCACTTAGAAAAATAGAAACAGACTTACAGACATGGAAAACAAACATCTGGTTACCAAAGAGGAAAGGAAAGGGGGCCGGGGTAAATTAGGAGGTTGGTATCAACAGACACTCACTAGTGTGTATCAGGTGGATGACCAACAAGGACCTATGTGTAGCACAAGGAACTATATTCAATATGTTGCAATAACCTATATGGAAAAACAATTTGAAAAGGAATATATATAAGTATATATGTATAAAACTGAATCACTTTGCCATACACCTGAAACTAACACATTATGTCAACCATACTTCAATAAAAAATAAATATAAAAAATACACAGAAATGAACCACCTCCAAATTTTGAAAAATGAAAGAAAAAACAACAATTACTAAGACACAAAAGGCAGAGTAATCTTAAGCCTTAAGAATTGCATCTGTGTGTAAATAGGTATGCAGTCAGCATTTAAAAGTTTCCTTGTAGGCTATGACAGGAAACTGTTTCTGTATATAGGCATATAACTTTGCTCACAGGCTGACTGCTGGAGTCTGAGACATAGTGATTCTAAAATTATGATACACACACCCTTCTTCTGTCTATATAAAGAGTGAAAGGAATGGGTCAAGATGTGAAGCAGCTTTTCTCAAGTGGTCTAATCAGTGTTTATTGCTTTCCTAGGCATTGTTTTAATTCTCCAAATGTTCTTAAATGAGCAAGTTTAATTTTTTATTAAATGCTTTTCAAATAGCAGTAAGAAGACTGTGTCCTTGTCCTCAAAGAGGTTACAGCATAACAAAAGAAACTTCAGTTCCACAAACATTTGCGTGGATCCTTTCCCCAGAAGTCAGGACCATAAAGTGATTTCACTAAATGTCAAAAATCTCTACCAGCAAAGCTCTGATCACAGAGAGGAGCAGAATGTTAAAATAGGCATTTATTTTTACCTTTTGACTTGGAAAACAGGGAAAGCTGTCATTATCATGTCTTCTTATAGAAACTCTTAACACAAAAAGTCAGCATTATGCAATCAATGGAAATGGGGTTGTCAGGTTTAGCAAACAAAAATGCAGGATTCTCAGCTAAATTTGAATTTCTGATAAACAGTATACAATATTTTTGATACAGTATATCTCATAAGGTATTTTACATGTTTGTCTGGCAATCCCAAGAGGAAAGAATCCAGGAATAAGAAGCCTGACTCTTTAGCTCAGACTCTTGCCCTGGCTCTGAGGATGATCTGGCTCTCAGTTTTATGGGTTAAATAAGAGGGCTCTCCACTGACTCTTCCAATATTCTATGCAAAGGCTTCCAAGGCGAGGAAAAGTTCCTTATTAACCTCCCTTCCCAGGGAGATGTGCTTGATTAAAATAATATTTTTTCCAATGTGACACCTGAGGATCCTGAAAGCTTTGCAGATAGACGTTGAGGTTATTGTATGTGTTTCATTGGTTTTCAGTTAATTTTCATTCATCAAATCATTTTTAAAATCAGATGAGTAAGTTCCACTTCAGTTAGTATTTAGAAGGATGTTAAAAAAAAATCAGACCTATTATATCAGTCAAAAGTCATAAGAAAGTGTTTTAATGAATCACTGAGGTGCCGTGGATGAAAAGAAATCTAAAGGGACAAGACTACAGATTGTCCTAGAGATTAAGGGCTAAGGCATCATTTCACAGAAGGAGAAAAGAAGAGGAGAGGAAGAGGAAACAAAATTGGTTTTCTGATCTTGACCAATTTTTTTTTTTAAACTTGATCAAAAACAGCAACTCAGAGATATAGAAAGCTCTGGAATCTTTAAACAGAAGTATAAATGAAACGACACCTAGCAACAACAGAGTTAAATGACTTAAAAGCACATATAGAAAAACTTTAAAGAAGCCAAAGAAAAAGCCATATTAGATACAGGTAAACAGTGTTTGAGAAATAATAGACTTTGCATTCAAAACAATGGAAGATCAAATATAGTGAAACAACATCTTTAAAATTTCCAGGGAAAATAAAAATCTATCAGTTTAGCATTTAATATCTAGTGATAAGAATTTTGTAAATTAAAGACGAAATGTTCAGATAAATGAAAGCTGAGGGATTTTTATTGCCAGCAGACCTGTACTATAAGACAAGCTAAAGGAAGTTTTTCAAGTTAGAAAGAAACTAAAAAAGGGATACCAGATGGAAAATTCTATGTTTAGAAGAAAAGAGGAGCACTAGAAAGAATGAGAATGTGAGCATATAGAAATATTGTTTTGTTTCTTTTCTCATTAAAAAAGTCTGTGACTGTGCAAAGCAATATATATATACACACACACATATTTTATATATATTAATTAATTATATTGGGGTTTGTATCATATGGAGAAGCAAAATGTCTAACAATGGTAGCATGAAAAATAGGATAGGGTGCAAATAGAATTATATTGTTGTAAATTCTTACCTTACACATAAAGTACTGCAATATTAATCAAGCTGGAATTTCAAGTTAAAGCTAATCATTAGAATCCCTATAGCAACCATGACAAATGTAATACAAAAACATGTATCTAATAGTCAATAAAAGGGACACAATGAAATGATGCAAAACACCTAATGAACCCGCAAGAAAACAACAAAGGGGGAACAAAGGAGCAATGAAAATAAAGGACACACAGATAGCCAACATAAAGCTGATCACGTGAATGATTGCAATAAACTTAAGGGAAAGGCTATCCACTCCAGTATTCTGGCCTAGAGAATTCCATGGACTGTATAGTCCATGGGGTTGCAAAGAGTTGGACATGACTGAGTGACTTTCACTTTCTTCAAATAAAAGGCAGAATTTTTCATTTAAAAGGCCATAAAGAAGGGACACAGTTGTTCATGCCTCAGAATGGCAAGGTTGGTCTATCCCATTTTTATGCTGGTCCCAAGAGATGAATGTTAAATAGTAAAGTGTATAGAAAGACTGCAAAAACAGAAGAAGATACACCATACAAATGGTTGCTGTTGTTCAGTCGTTCAGTTGTGTCTGACTCTTTGCAGCCCCATGGACTGCAGCACACCATGCTTCCCTGTCCTTCACTATCTCCCGCAGTTTGATCAAACTCACGTCCATTGAGTCAGTGATGGCATCCAACCATCTCATCCTCTGTCTACCCATTCTCCTCCTGCCCTCAATCTTTCCCAGCATCAGGGTTTTTTCCAATGAGTCAGTTCTTTCCATGAGGCCCAAGTATGGGAGCTTCAGGGTTGATTTGCTTTAGGATTGACTGATTGATCTCCTTGCTGTCCAAAGAACTCTCAAGTGTCTTCTTCAGCACCACAGTTTAAAAGTATCAGTTCTTCAGCACTCAGCCTTCTTAATGGTCCAGCTCTCACATTCTACATGACTCCTGGAAAACCCATAGCTTCAACTATAGGAACCTTTGTCAGAAAAGTGTTGTTTCTGTCATAGTTTTTCTACCAAGGAGCAAGCATCTTTTATTTTTCAGGACTGTGGTCACCATCTGAAGTGACAGTCGAGCCCAAGAAAATAAAGTCTGACACTATTTCCATTCATGCCCCATCTATTTGCTGTGAAGTGATGGGACCGGATGCCATGATCTTAGTTTTTTGAATGCTGAGTTTAAAGCCAGCTTTTTCACTCTCCTCTTTCACTTTCATCATAAGGCTCTTCTGTTCCTCTTCACTTTCTGCCATAAAGGTGGCATCATGTGCATATCTGAGGTTGTTGATATTTCTCCCGGCAATCTTGATTCCAGCTTCTGTTTCATCCAGCCTGGCATTTCACATGATGTACTCTGCGTATAGTTTAAGTAGGCAGGGTGACAATACACAGCCTTGACCTACTCCTTTCCAGTTTTAAACCAGTCCATTTTTCCATGTCTGGTTCTAACTGTTGCTTCTTGACCTACATACATATTTCTCAGGAGGTAGGTAAGGTGATCTTGTATTCCCATCTCTTTAGGAATTTTCCACAGTGTGTTGTGATCCACACAGCCAAAGACTTTAGCATAGTCAATGAAGGAGAAGTAGATGTTTCTCTGGAATTCCCTTGCTATTTTTATGATCCAGTGCATGTTGGCAATTTGATTTCTGGATCCTTTGCCTTTTCTACATTCAGCTTGTACATCTGGAAGTTCTCAGTTCATGTACTGCTGAAGTCTAGCTTAAAGGGTTTTGAGCATTACCTTGCTAAAATGTGAAATGAGCACAATTGTATGATAGTTTGAACTTTCTTTGGCATTGCCATTCTTTGGAATTGGAATGAAAACTGATCTTTTCCAGTCCTGAGGCTATTGCTGAGTTTTCCAAATTTGCTGGCATATTGAGTGCAGCACTTTAACAGCATCATCTTTTAGGATTTGAAATAACTCAGCTGGAATTCCATCACCTCCACTAGCTTTGTTCGTAGTAATGTTTCCTAAGGCCCACTTGACTTCACATTCCAGGGTGTCTGGCTCTAGGTGAGTGACCACAGCACTGTGGTTATACAGTTCACTGAGACCTTTTCTGTACAGTTCTTCAGTGTATTTTGCCACCTCTTATTAATATCTTCTTCTTCTGTTAGGTCCATACTGTTTCTGTCCTTTATTGTTCCCATCACTGCATGAAATGTTCCCTTGGTATCTGTACTTTTCTTGAAGAGATGTCTAGTTTTTCCCATTCTACTGTTTCCCTCTATTTCTTTGCATTGTTCAGTTAAGAAGACTTTCTTGTCTCTCTTTGCTGTTCTTTGGAACTCTGCATTCACATGGGTGAATCTTTCCTTTTCTCCTTTGCCTTTCACTTCTCTTCTTTTCTCAGCTCTTTATAAGGCCTCCACAGATGACCATTCTCCCTTGTTGCATTTTTTCCCTAGGGGATGGTATTGATTACCATCTCCTGGACAGTGTAACAGAACTCCATCCATAGTTCTTCAGGCACTCTACCAGATCTAATCCCTTGAATTTATTTGTCACTTCCACTGTATAAGCATAAGGGATTGAACTAAGGTCATACCTGAATGGCCTAGTGGTTTTCCCTACTTTCTTCAATTTAAGTCTGAATTTTGCAATAAGGAGTTCATGATGTGAGCCACAGTCAGCTCCAGGTCTTGTTTTTGCTGACTGTGTAGAGCTTCTCCATCTTCAGTTGCAAAGAATACAATCAATCTGATTTCAGTGTTGACAATCTGGTGATGTCCATGTCCATCTGGTGTTTACTATGACCAGTGTGTTATCTTAGCAAAACTCTGTTAGCCTTTGCCCTGCTTCATTATGTACTCCAAGGCCAAAATTGCCTGTTGCTCCAGGTATCTCTTGACTTCCTACTTTTGCATTTCAGTCTCCTATGATGAAAAGGACACTTTTTTTGGTGTTAGTTCTAGATCTTTTAGGTCTTCATAGAACTGTTCAACTTCAGCTTCTTCAGCATTAATGGCTGGGGCATAGATTTGGACTACTGTAGTATTGAATGGTTTGCCTTGGAAATGAACCAAGATCATTCTGTCGTTTTTGAGACTGCACCCAAAAACTACATTTCAGAGTCTTTTGTTGACTATGAGGTCTATTCCATTTCTTCTTACCCACAGTGGTAGATATAATGTTTATCTGAATTAAGTTCACACATTTCAGTCCATGTTAGTTCACCGATTCCTAAAATGCTGATGTTTACTCTTGCCATCCCCCGAGTCTGACTTCCCATTTACCTTGATTCATAGACCTAACATTCCAGATTCCTATGCATTATTCTTCAAAGCACCAGACTTTACATTCACCACTAGACACAACCACAGCTGGGCGTCATTTCCACTTTGGCTCAGCCTCTGCATTCCTTATGGAGCCAGTGCTTGGCTCCTTTCCAGTATCATACTGTAATCTACCAACCAGTGGGGATCATCCTTCAGTGTCCTATCTTTTTGCCTTTTCATACTGTTCATGGGGTTCTCAAGGCAAGAATGTTGAAGTGGTTTGCCATTCCCTTCTCCAGAGGACCACGTTTTGTCAGAACTCTCTGCAATGACCCTTCCATCTTGGGTGGCCCTACATGGCATGGCTCATAGCTTCATTGAGTTAGGCAAGGTTGTGGTCCATGTGATCAGTTTGGTTAGTTTTCTGGGATTGTAGTTTTCATTCTGTCTGTGCTCTGATGGATGAGGATAAGCAGCTTGTGCAAGCTTCCTGATGGGAGGGACTGGTTGGGGGTGGGGGGCTGAAACTGAGTCTTGCTCTAGTGGGCAGGGCCCTGCTCAGTAAATCTTTAATCTGATTTTCTGCTGATTGGTGGGGCTGTGCTCCCTCCCTGTAGTTTGGCCTTTGGCCGCCTCTATGGTAGGTGTAATGGCAACCTCCTCCAAAAGGACTTAGGCCAGTACTCTGTGCCTCCCAGGACTGCTGCCGCCAGTGGCAGGCCATTGTTGACCCATGCCTAAGAACTTAAAACCAGATGTGACTATATTAATATCAAACAAAACAGAATTTCAAACAGAAATATAGCCAGCCAGGGAGAGAACCATTTCATGATAGTAAAAAGATCAAGTAACCAAGAAATCATAGCAAGCCTAAATGTATATGAAAATGTATAATATTTTTAAAATATGGAAAGCTAAAATGGACAGAACTAAAGATATTAAAGGCAAATACATGGTCATAGTTAAAGGTCTTAATACCTAACTCTCAGTAAATGATAGGCAATATAAACAAACAAAAAAAATCACTAAGAATATAGAGATATGAATAATATTATCAACCAACTTGACATAATTGACATTTGTAAAACACTACACCTAATAACTTCAGAATACACAGTGTTTTCTAGAGCTCTAAGACTATTGATCAAGGCAGATAACATACTGGGCCATGAAACAAGTCTCGGTACATTTCACAACACTGAAATCCTAAGTATTATGTTCTCTGACATGCAAATTATATTAAAATTCAAGGTCAGTAATAACAAAATAACTAGAAATTTTCCAAATATTTGGTGTATTGTGGAAGATTTCAAATAAGAACTAGATCAAAGAAAAAAAATCTCTAGAAAAATTTTAAAATATTTTGAACTTAACAGTAAGAAGACAACATGTCAACATATATAAGATATAGTGTTCTTCAGAGTAAAATTTTAATTTAGCTTTAAATTGTTATATTTTACTAGAAGAATATGAAATTAATTACCTAAGCTTCTAATATTCAAACAAGAGGGAAAAAAAAACAGAATACAGCATAGCCAGTGAAACAGAAAATAAGCTACAGAACACATCAATGGATCCCAACATTGCTTTTTGAAAAGATTAAAATTTCAAGGAAACAGAAAGAAAACACAAGCTATAAGAATGAAATTGGAGAGACAACTAAGATTGACTGGCTTCAGCATTAACAGGATGACAGAGGCATAGTATGAATAACATTATGCCAAAATTTGACAACTTAGATAAAATGGCCAAATTTCTTGAAAATACCTTACCAAAAAAGGCACAAACTAGAAAACTTGGCTGTGATATATTTACTTTTCAAGTAGAATTTATCATTGAAATTCTACTCACAAGTGTTGGTTTGTAACCTCAGAACCCTCCCAGGTGAGATCTGAGCCTGGTCTTCACACTCAGAGGGCAGGGAGAAAATGAAGGAGGAGGCAGACTCTCCAGATGGGAAGGTAGCAGGTTCAGTAAGCAGGGACCTTACATTTGAGGCTTCTCTTGGGCACCTCAAGACGAGTAACTCTCAGCACCTGCCTGCCAGAATATTTAAAGTTTATAGAGAGGACTTACCTGGATTCAGTCACATGTATCATCCGAGTGGTCTCAACAACACTCTACTATCTCAAAGCTGTGTCCTCCGGCAGCTTCTATGCTGGGGAAGACAAGCAGATCATACCTTCTAAGAACAAGGAGGAAGGTGGAGTTGAGGAACCGCCAGTTACCCTGGTCCAGCAGTCACGTCCTCTCGATGACTTCCTCTAACAGTAAGGAACCCTCAGGTACGGATGGCTTCACTGGTGAGTTCTATTAAGCATTAAATGAAGAAACTGTATGAATCTTAAATGCTTTCAGAAAAGCGAGATTGAGAAAATGCTTCCCAATTTCTTCTGTGAAGCCAGCATTACCTAAGAGCAAAACCTGATAGAGATCTTAGAAGAAAAAATGTAAATCAATATTTCTCTTGAACATGTACATAAAAGTCCTCATTAAACATTATAAAATTGAATTGAGCATCTTAACTTTGTTGGGTTTATCCCAGAAATGTAATATTTGTCCAACATTCAAAAATCAAGCAATGTAATTCTCACATTAGGAGAAAATCATATATGAAGGTTAACAGACACATAAAATAGACAGACAAAATTCTACACTTGTTCATCATAAAAACAGCCAGTAAAGAAAACAATAGAAATTTCTTCAACCTAATAAAGATGAACAATAAATAAAACCTAAAGCCAAAATTATATTCAATCATGTAATTTGAATACTTTCCATGTAGAACTGGAGACAAGGCTCTGAATATTCTTCCCACATGTTGTTGGAGGTCCCTAAAGAAACATTAAAAAATAAAACATAATAATTGAAAAATAATTAAAATTGTCTTTGTTTGAATTCCATATAATTTTTGCTTAAAAATTCTTAGGAAAATAAAAAATAATATTAGAATAATTATTAGAATTAATAATTCTAATATGACAACTAGGTCATAAGATATAAGGTCAATATACAAAAACCAATTGCATTACTATATATACTAGCAATAGACAACTGGAAAATAAAATTTTAAAGTATCATTTATTATAGCATCTAAAAACAGAAAATATTTTTCTAATAAATTTAAGAAAGTATGCGCAGGATGTTTACATTAAAATTCCACAGAGAAAATAGAGCTAAACATTCAGAAATACACTATGTTCATGGATTAGGCTACTCAATGTTACCAAGATGTCAGTTTTTCTCAAATGTATCTATAGTCTCAGCACCACTCCAGCAAGCATTTCTATAGAAACTGACACATTGATTCAACTACTCACATGAAAATTCCAAAGACTTATTAAAGCTAAGAAAAAATTTTAAAGGTTGGAAATACATTAATTGAGTTCAAGGCTTACTATGAAGTTATCATGAGAAACACTGGGCTGGAAGAAGCACAAGATGGAATCAAGATTGCCGGGAGAAATATCAATAACCTCAGACATGCAGATGACACCACCCTGACTGATGGCAGAAAGTGAAGAAGAACTAAAGAGCCTCTTGATGAAAGTGAAAGAGGAGGGTGAAAAGGTTGGCTTAAAGCTCAACATTCAGAAAACTAAAATCATAGCATCCAGTCCCATCACTTCATGGCAAATAGATGGGGAAACAGTGGAAACAGTGGCTGACTTTATTTTTTTGGGGCTCCAAAATCACTGCAGATGGTGATTGCAGCCATGAAATTAAAAGACACTTATTCCTTGGAAGGAAAGTTATGACCAACCTAGACAGCATATTAAAAAGCAGAGACATTACTTTGCCAACAAAGGTCCATCTAGTCAAAGCTATGGCTTTTCCAGTAGTCACGTATGGATGTGAGAGTTGGACTATAAAGAAAGCTGAGTGCAGAAGAATTGATGCTTTTGAACTGTGGTGTTGGAGAAGACTCTTGAGAGTTCCTTGGACTGCAAGGAGATCCAACCAGTCCTGGGTGTTCATTGGAAGCACTGATGTTGAAGCTGAAACTCCAGTATTTTGGCCACCTGATGTGAAGAGCTGACTCATTAGAAAAGACCCTGATGTTGGGAAAGATATAATGCAGGAAGAGAAGGGGACAACAGAGGATGAGATGGTTGGATGGCATCACCGACTCAATGGACATGAGTTTGGGTGGACTCTGGGAGTTGGTGATGGATAGGGAGGCCTGGCGTACTGCGGTTCATGGGGTTACATAGAGTCAGACACAACTGAGCAACGTAACTGAAATTGAATGAAGTTATTTAAATAGGACATAAGGTGTTGCTATAAGGATGTTTGTATTAATAATGCAGCTATAAGGATGGATGTTTGTATTAATAATGCAGCAAAACAGAGGTTCGAGAATACAATGGTTGATAGAATTTTGACAATTCTATCAATAATTCTGAAAGAAAAGTTGTCCTAACAACAGTGCTGGAAAAAATAGATATCTATGTGAAAAGTAAATCAATAAACCTTGACCTCAACCTTGGATAAACCACAAAATGATATTGACCTGAACATAAAAACTAAAACTGTAAAGCATCTGGGAGAAAATATGGAAGAAACTATCCTCAGTCACGGAGTAGATAAAGACGTCTTACAAAGCACATACACAAAAAAAGAGCACTAATGAATAAATTTGATAAGCCAGAATTTATAAAAATTACTGTTCTTCAAGAGACTTTGGTTCAAAAAATGAGAGTACGAACTTTTAAAAGTTTATCTTCATGTCATTGTTAAAAACTGTTGAAATGCAAGCTTTAAAAAAAAATTTAAAACAATGAAAATGGGAGAAAACATTCACTATGTTTTTCTGTAGGGAATTCTATAGAAAATGTATAAACTCTAGAAATTCAATGAGATAGATAACCAACTTAAAAAGGGCGATTTCAAGCAATTCTCAAAACATAAGATATACCACCAAAAGTCAAGAAAGCACATGAAAAGAATCCAACTTAATTAAGTTAATAGTAACAGCTAACATTGCAAAAGCAAATGAAAACCACACTGATCACCACCACTAGAGTGGCTAAAACTTTAAAAATGGACCACGTCAATGTTGACAAGGATATGGGACAGTGAGAGCACTCTTACTGCTGGTAGAAATGTACAATATTTACAATCATTTGTGAAAGCAATTTGGTAATTTCTTATAAAGCTATATACACACTTATAGACATAGCAGTTCTACTGGGGAGAAAAATGGAAACATGTATCCACAAAAAGACTTGTATAAAAATGTTCATGTCAGCTTTTATTCTAAAAGCCAGCCAACATGCAAAATGTCCATTAGCACGCAAGCATAAAAACAAGCTACTGCAGAGCCGTACAAAGGAACATTACTCAGCAATGAAAACAAACGGCCTCCTGGCCCCCACAATATTTGCAGGAATCGCAGACATGTTCGAGTTACTGAAAAAGGCCAAACATGGAAGGCTGTAAGGGGCGGCATGAGTCCAGGCGAAGGAAGCCCTGAAGCAGCAGAATGAAAGAAGTTTCCTGGGAGGGAAGTGAGGGCTGGTGCTGGCCGTCCGATAAGGGACGGACTGAAGGGTTTAATAAGGCACTTTGTGAGGTGTAATCACGTCTATCTTGATTGGGGTCTGGTGACACAAGTGTGCACGTTGGTCAAAATGTAGCACAATACGTATAAAATCTGTGAGAGTTATTGTTTGTAGATTGTTCCTCAGAAACGCTGGTGATCTAGACCCCCAGAGGATCACCTCAGGGAGGACAGTGACATTTTTCACATCCCACAGCTCTGTGATGATTGTCAGTATGCTGACACCACACTTGGTACAATTTTAATGCTCACAGGCCCAGTAAGAAATAGCAAGGAATGAACTTACGACAAAACAGAAACAGACTCACAGACACGGAAAACAACTTCTGGTTACCAAAGGGGAAGCAGGGAGGAAAGATAAATTAGTGAGATGGGGGAGGTCATATATTAGAACTTTGGGATTAACAAATACACATTACTATATATACATAATACATAAACAACAAGGACCTACTGTATACCAGGGAACTATACACAATGTCTTGTAATAACCTATAATGAAAGAGAATCTGAAATACAAAACTGAATAATTTTACTATACCTTAGGCTAACACTGTTATGCCCGATGTCCGAATCCCCGAGCGGGAAGAGAGAAGGCTTCCAAGACAATGCAACTCACAGGAAGGGAAGTTTATTACTGACTGGAGCCAGGACTCTCCGCCCGCAACCAACGCAGTGGTGCGGGTCAGAGAGCCCGGAGCCCAAGCTGTTACACAAATTTGTAGGGTGAGAAGCAGATTGGTTACACGTTTGCAAAGCAATTTCATTGGTCAATACCCGCGCGCGCGGGACTTTCCTGGGGGTTTCCGCCCCGTTCCTAATTTCCTAATTGGCAAACAGCAGTCAGTATTAAGTGAAAGCTAATTGGTCCTAATTGGCAAACAGTGATACCAAGTAGGAAGGTCTACTCCTAATCTAAGCTACGTTACTTCTGCTTGCCTCACAAACACAACATTGCAAATCACTATATTTTAATTTTAAAAAGTGGCTATTAAAAAAAAAGAAATAGCAGTGAGCCTTCGTAAATGAATGTTGTAGGTGTGATAGGTAGAGGCCAATGACTTTATAGGAAGCCATGCTCACTGAAGTAATCTGAATACAGAAAAATGCTGGAGGATTCACACCCTGCCAGGCATGAGCCTTCTCACCATGCTGGGCTCAGAACCCGCAAAAATGATGACATGGCCCCCAACCCTGCCCACAGATCTTCAGGAGCGGTCCTCCTCTGTCTCCTCAAACAAATGTGGTTCGTTTCAGTTCCATTGGTTTTGTAGTTTATTTTATATCCTATCAGTAAATTTATAGGTGCTTTTTTAAATAAGTACTTACAAGCAAAAGGCCTAAGAGTTCGTAGTGTTTTCTATCTGCATACATTTTTTACAATGAAAAGAACTGAAGCAAACATTGGGGGTCTGTGAGAGTATTTCTTCTTTTAAAGGGATCAATACATTATTCAAGGCTGGGAGATGCTCAGTATTTCTAAATGGTGTTATAATTGGAAGAGACCCAGAAATCTTGATTGGATCCTGGGGCTGCCAGAAAAAAATGTAGCAGCGCTGGCAATGGTGAGTCTTTGTGCAATTCAGACACAGCTCTGCCTCTGAGCACACAGAGGAGGATTTGCTGGGATGGCATGAAAGGAATTCTTGTGTAGAAAAAGCAGTGGCTTCATTTCTAAGTGAGAGGGCACTTTTTCTAATGCTGAGGAAAGGACTAAAACCATTGACAGTCTAACCATTATGGTGGGATTTTGGTGTCTGCCGATATATGGGGGCTGCTATTAGAATTATGACATTGCTGAATTCCATCAATGAGCCATTATATTTGCCAAGTTTTCTAATTTGCAAGGGATGGGAAACTCAAATTCAAATAGACATGGGCAAAAAAAAAGGTGCATTGGCTTTGACCATGGAAGATACCAGCCTTCTCTAAGGCTGCGAGGACCTCACGTAATATTTTCAAGACTGAATTTCTGTTCTTTTCTTGCTTCAATTTTCCTCTGTATTGTCTCCATTTCAGGTAAAAACCCTGGCAGGTCCAGGCTGGATTTTCACAAGACTCAAGTCAATGAGAAAGAGAAAAAAACTTTAATGCTCAGATGATTCAAGCAGAAGAGGTAGATGTGACTCTCACAGCTTTGGAAGGACCGCATGAACATCCCTGAAGCATCCTCTGTGGTCAGAGGACCATGACACCGGCCAGACATGGCCCCTTGCCCCATTTGACAGTTCTGCCTGAGAAGCAGGTGGTTGAGGATGGAATAGGGCTTGGTTCTTCTCTAGAGGAAAACAGGTTAATGTTTGTTATTAGAAGAAAGGGAATGGATATTTGGTAGCAAACTTTGATATATCCATATATCTCTTTGACTGCATGCAATCTCTATTAAAATCAGTATGAGCATAAACTAGTAAACAAGCCTCTAATGGATGAAATAATAATAGTAACTTTGAAACACAAAGGAGAAAGATGATTTGAATGTAAGTATAGGCAGTGGCCTTTTCATACTGTTCATGCTGTTCAGGGGATTCTCAAGGCAAGACTACAGAAGTGGTTTGCCATTCCCTTCTCCAGTGGACCATGTTTTTTCAGAGCTCTCCACAATGACCTGTCCATCTTGGGTGGCCCTACATGGGATGGCTCATAGTTTCATTGAGTTAGACAAGGCTGTGGTCCATGAGATCAGATTGGTTAGTTTTCTGTGGCTGTGGTTTTCAGTCAGTCTGCCCTCTGATGGAGAAGGATAAGAGGCTTATGGAAACTTCCTGATAGGAGAGACTGACTGAGGGGGAAACTAGGTCTTGTTCTGATGGGTGGGGCCATGCCCAGTAAATCTTTAATCCAATTTTCTGTTGATGGGGCGGGGGGCTGTGTTCCTTCCCTGTTATTTGACCTGAGGCCAAACAATGGTGGAGGTAATGAAGATGTTGACCTCCTTCAAAATGACCCAGATAATCGTGGTGTGATCACCAACCTAGAGCCAGACATCCTGGAATGTGAAGTGAAATGGGCCTTAGGAAGCATCACTATGAACAAAGCTAGTGGAGGTAATGGGATTCCAGTTGAGCTATTTCAAATCCTAAAAGATGATGTTGTGAAAGTGCTGCACTCAATATGCCAGCAAATTTGGAAAACTCAGCAGTGGCCACAGGACTGGAAAAGGTCAGTTTTCATTCCAATCCCAAAGAAAGGCAATGCCAAAGAATGCTCAAACTACCACACTCATCTCACAGGCTAGCAAAGTAATGCTCAAAATTCTCCAAGCCAGGCTTCAACAGTACGTGAACCGTGAACTTCCAGATGTTCAAGCTGGATTTAGAAAAGGCAGAGGAACCAGAGATCAAATTGCCAAAATCTTTTGGATCATCAAAAAAGCAAGAGAGTTCCAGAAAAACATTTGCTTCTGCTTTATTGGCTACGCCAAAGCCTTTGACAGGGTGGACCACAACAAGCTGTGGAAAATTCTTCAAGAGATGGGAATACCAGACTGCCCTGCCCCCTGAGAAATCTGTATGCTGGTCAAGAAGCAACAGTTAGAACTGGACATGGAACAACAAACTGGCTCCAAATAAGAAAAGGAGTACATCAAGGCTGTATATTATCACCCTGCTTATTTAACTTACATACAGAGTACACCATGAGAAACACTGGGCTGGATGAAGCACAAAATGGAATCAAGATTGCCGGGAGAAATATCAATATCCTCAGATATACAGATGACACCACCCTTATGGCAGAAAGCAAAGGAGAACTAAATAGCCTCTTGAAAGTGAAAGAGGAGAGTGAAAAAGTTGGCTTAAAACTCAACATTCAGGGACTTCCCTGCTGGCCCAGTGGTTAAGACTCTGAGCTCCCAATGCAGGGGGCCCAGGTTCAATCCCTGGTCAGGGAACTAGATCCCACATGCTGCAACTAAGACCTGGTGCAGCCAAATAAATGAATAAAAAAAAAAAAAAAAAAACCCTCAACATTCAGAAAGCTAAGATCATGGCATCTGGTCACATCACTTCATAGCAAATAGTTGGGGAAACAGTGGAAAAGTGACTATTTTGGAGGGGATCCAAAATCACTGCAGATGGTGACTTCAGCCATGAAATTAAAAGATGCTTGCTCCCTGGAAGAAAAGTTATGGCCAACCGAACAGCATGTTAAAAAGCAGAGACATTAAAAAAAAAAAAAGCAGAGACATTACTTTGCCAACAAAGGTCCATCTAGTCAAAGCTATGGTTTTTCCAGTAGTCATGTATGGATGTGAGAGTTGGACTATAAAGAGTGCTGAGCGACAAAGAATTGATGCTTTTGAACTGTGGTGTTGGAGAAGACTCTTGAGAGTCCTTTGAACAGCAAGGAGATCCAACTAGCCCATCCTAAAGGAAATCAGTCCTAAAAATTCACTGGAAGGACTCATGCTGAAGCTGAAACTCCAATACTTTGGCCACCTGATGCAAAGAACTGACTCATTGGAAAAATACCCTGATGCTGGGAAAGATTGAAGGTGGGAGGAGAAGGCGGTGAATTGGTTTCCACCTGGAAGCAAACCAGCAGTAGTGCACTGAGATGGCCCACTTTGGGTCACAGAAAGGCAAATCTGTGCTCCTCACATCTCCAGATGAAACAAACAGCCACTGGTGAGCCAATTTACAGGAAGCTAGAATGAGGCTGTTGGGAATAATGGACCCAGTTGAATATATTGATGTAAAAAATAAGACGGAGTACAGATGTACAGAGGACCAACTCCACAAGTATACTGTGGGGAACCCTTGCAGGCTATCCAACTTCAGTGGACACCTAAGTGACTCTTTACTGACCAGTCAGTGAAAAGTAGAAGGAAATGATCAGGGGTTGGCACTTACCCCAGGAGGAATCAAGGACCAAGGACTGAACTTTGGTGGATACCTGACTGACTCTTTACTGACCAGTGGTGGGGACCAGGTTTTGCACCCCTCAACCCTCAGTTGACTCCTTAAAGGATTTCTTTCTTGAATCTTGCAGGAAAGTGGGAGGAAAAAGACACAGAGGTGACAACCAAGCAGTGGACAAGGCTTCTTCTCGGCTCAAGACTACAGAGAAGTTCCACTCTTCCTTTTGCTGGTGCTGGAAGAAAGGAGTTTCTCTCAATAGCTGGAGATAAACCTAACTTGCACATTCTCTAGTGAGGGCAAAAGCAAGTCTGGGAACCCTCAAGTTCACCTGTAGGACTGCGATGAGAGACTCAGCCTAGTGTGGAGGTTGGGGAGTCGCAAGAGATTCAGGCAAGGGACAACCCTCAAAGCTCACACTGTCTGGATTCTTCCCTAATTCATCTGACCAACGTTTGTCACAACCCGGCTACATACTGCAGAGGCCGCAGGAGCTGGAGATACAGAAGTGACTTATGGTAAGGGGGTTGGGCTGTGGAACTCATTAAACAAGTATAAGCTACACTGTTCTGCAAATGCTCAGGAATGGCGATTTGAAAATAAAAAGCTCTCGGCCCTGCGGGGGCCATCATATGATATCAGCCTTGTTCTGGTTTGCAGGTCCAAATCACCACCCCCTAGCCCAGGAGGACCAGCAGAAATGGACTCCAGGGAAAGCTGTCTGTGCAGCAGGATGTCACGGACTGTTAGCATGAGATACATGATGGATGACATTGACTGACATCCTGCCCATCACAGGCTTCTCACAGTCTCCCTGGGTCCTTGATTCCTCCTGGTTTAAGGAGATGGTTTAGTGCTTAAACCATCTCCTTCTGCTTTTATCTCAGATTTATGACTCAGTCACCGTCCTTGTACCCCTAAGTCCCAGATGTCTGGATGTTCCCATGTTCGGGGTCTATTTGGAAGTAGTTTGGGGTGAGGAAGCACTTCCTTATGATCGTTGTGACATACATGCTCACGTCAGAAGCCCAAGTCTGAGCCCTAGTAGTGTTCTGGGCCACTATTTCCAAAATGATTCTCTTGGGGGTCTATCCCCCTCCTGTCCGTGACTCCAGAAGCTCATGACATCTGGAGAGTGCTGAGATCCCCCGGAGATTGGCATACCATGGAAGGATCAAGAGGCCACTCAGCCTGGAGTCCAGGGAAGAAGTCATCCAAGGAAGACAGGTGCCTGACTCTACCAAAGACACAAGGTATCTGTGGCACTGACCCAATGGTGGGACTGATCCTCGGGGATACCCTCTGCTCTGGACTCTGCTTTCTTTTCCTTTGTTTTCAATATAGCAGTATGAACATGTCATCCCAAACTCTCTAACTATTCCTTCCTCCACCCTCCCCCACCACCCCAGTAACCATAAGTGCATTCTCTGTGAATCTCTCTTTCGTATCCCCCTTATTTTTTTTAGATTTCACATATAGGTGATATCATATGGTGTCCGTCTTTCTCTTCCTGACTTACTTCACTCAGTATGAAGATCTCTAGGTTCATCCATGTTGCTGAGTAATATTTATGGCTGAGTAATATTCCAGTGTATATACATACCACACCTTCTTTATCCATTCCTTGGTTGACGGATATTTAGGTTGTGTTCGTGTCTTGGCTAAACAGTGCTGCAGTGAACACTGGGAAGCATGCATCCTTTCGGACCATGTTTTTCTCTAGAAAAGTGCCCAGGAGTGGGATTGCTGGATCACGTGGTACCTCTATTTTTAGTTTTTAAGGAACCTCCATACTGTTCTCCAATGTGGCTGCACCAATTTAGACTCCCACAAACAGCACAGGAGGTTCCTTTTTCTCCACACCCTCTGGAGCACTTATTGTCTGTGGATTTTTTGATGAAGGCCATTCTGACTGGAGTGTTACGATGGCTCATAGTTTTTATTTACATTTTTACAATAGTTATGGCGCTGTTGAACATCTCTTCATGTGCCTCTTGACCATTTGCTTGTCTTCTTTGGAGAAATGTCTATTTAGGTCTTCCGCTTCCTGCTATGCTGGGCTCTCATCCCACTCCGGGGGACCTAGGAGCAGAGTATAAACAGAGCTAGGTCTCTGGCTGTGCCATGGCCCCGTCTGGTGCCCAACTCCTGGGAAGACCAGGCGCCAAAGATGCAGTCATGTGAAAACACACCCCATCTCAGAAGTGCTCCAGAGTGGACCCCAGACTCCCTTCATCAATTGCAAGGAAAACCCTGCCCAGAATGGGCATCTGACAGGCTGCCTCCTTCGGAACTGTCCAAAAGGAGGAGGAAAACCGTACGGAGTTGGGCTCGAGGCTTTTCACCTCTGTTCCACCCAGGCCCTTCCTCCAAGAGCACTGCCTGCACCAGCAGAAATCCATGACCCCATTTTGTCCTTCTCAGACCAATCAATTCTGAGGGGCCCTGGTTCCATTAGGATTGTTTTGGAAACTTCTATATGGATCCAAGTGTCTGTGGTCTGGGGGGTCTGGGGTGTAAATGCGGTGCAGGTCTTTACAGTGTATTTGAAATGGATTCCTGGCCACCTTTCAAGAAACATGCTTTGCCACTGACTTCAGAAGAATGCCTGTAAGTCATCCATTTGATTATCTGAGCAGATGCTGCTGACTTTGGGCAGAACAGCTGGAGGGATGAGCCCCAAGGTGTGGGGCAATCAGGCAGCGGCCGGCCCGGGAGCAGTAACTCTAGGCTCTGGCCGAGGATCAGAGGCTGAGTGGGATGGAGCTGCTGCCCGTGTAGCCTGATCCAGAGAACTTTAACTGGTGGCTCCCTAACAGCCAGGCTTGCTCGGGGCACAACTATTAAAAGGCATCTGAGTGTCCAAGGTGGCTTCTCTCATTCATTAGGTTGAGTTAGTGCTCAGCCTTCTGCCCGACCACAAACATCCGGCTGCCCCTGATTTCAGCTGCAAGTGGCTTTCAGCCCCTCCAGCTTGGAAAGTCGGAGATTTTATGGCTTTTCCCTGGCCCAAGACCAGAATTCAGGATAAATGCAAATTTAGCAAAGGTGTGAACTCAATAAAGGCAACCCTTAGGTGTTGGACCCAGACAGGCAGGAGCCAGCAGGATGTAGTGAGAGGTTCAAAGCTCTGCATTTTCTGCCCTGTCTCTACTGGAAGAGGAGTTTCCAGAAGGCTCTCCTTCCCACAGAAATGACTCTGCATCCCCTCCCAGTAGGGTTGGTAGTATTGGCAGCACCCTCCCATCCACGGCCACCTCTGGAGAAGCTCTCCCTGCATCCCAATCAGCTCTTTGCTTGTGGAGAAAATGCACAAGATGCTAGGCCCCCAGGCATCCATCCACTTTCTAGTTTCCATCAGACCCTCTGTACCATGGCTGTTTATCTGTTCATCCTAACGTCATCACATGGGCTTCTCACATGCACTAGGGTAAAGAACCCACTTGCCAATGAAGGAAACATAAGAGATGAGGGTTCCATCCCTGGGTTGGGAAGATCCCCTGGAGGAGGGCATGGCAACCCACTCCAGTATTCTTGCCTGGAGAGTCCCACAGACAGAGGAGCCTGGTGGGCTATAGCCCATAGCCTAGGAAAAAGTTGGACTCAACTGCAGTGACTGGCACGTACGCATGTAACCTCATCCCATAGTCTCTTTTCTACTCTGAAGCCGCAAACACCACGTCTTCCCCTGGAGTCCCGCATCGACCCTGTCTCACCCCTCTAGGGGAGTTGGGAGCAGACCCAAGCTTCATGACATCACTTGCCACTTTATCTCCTTATACCCCTCCCTTCCAGTGCATCTGGTCTAATTCTTTCCTCGAAGGAGTTACCTTCCTTCAGTTATGCAGGTATCACTCTGTCCGATTCCTCGGCAGAAACAGACTGAGCCCCTAGGGAGGTTAGTTTGGGCTGGTCTACACACGTGACCACAAGGATGTCCCTGGAGCTGACCACAGGGCACACAGCCCGCTCTGACCCTCCCATCCCCTCTGCCACCGTGTGCCCTTGGGAGAGTCGGACCCGGGATGTGAAGTCACGAGGGATCGGCTGGATTGGGAAGTTGAGGAGTACCCCGTGACATGGACAGTTAAGTCACAGAGCACCAGCAAGGCAGCTGTGGTGCTGGCCCAGGAGCCCTGGAGTTAGGGTCTGAGGTTCCGGGGTCACCCAGCTCTGCCCTGTGAGTTGGGACCTTAGCCAGCTCACAGCTTCCTTGAGGCAAGGCTCCCCACTGGCAAAACAGCAAGCAGTAATGGTGCCCCTTACACCGGGCATGCCGCAGGAAATGAATGCGACGGCTGTGAACATGCCCAGGATTGTGTGAGTCGTAAGCATGGTTCTCCCAGCTCTTCCTACCCCTCCCTCCTCATCTGCTTCTGGGGCTGAAAGCACGACAAGATGAATCAAGGCCAGCAAGAGCCCCTGGTTTAATAAACCACCTTTTCAAAGATGTGTGCAGACACCCCAGAGCTAAGACACAGTCTGCTGCTACAAGGCCTGTGACAGAGACAGAAACAAGCCTTGATGAAAAGGAAAGTAAACGAGTTAAACCTCAGGAGACACAAACGCTGAGGACGCGGCAACTCTGAACTTGGACTGGAACCCGTCCACCTTGCCTGCTGCTCAGGATGGGCCCGGGGGCTGTGGACAGACTCACAGACTCAGGACTTCTGTTGGATGGTTTAAGACAAAAAAAGTCAGTTACTACAGGTTCAGGGGGGCAGAAACATGCCATGGTCTCAAAGCTCTTTGGGGTTGCTACCTACTCAGAGATGCCTTTTTTTTTTTCTTCTTCCAGAGACGCTTTTTTTTTTTTCTTCCTTTTTTTTTTTTCTTCTTTCTTTTAAAGAGGAGACATGTTGACCCTGAGACAGCAGGTGAATCGTCTGAGGTCACAAAGCTGCCCCAAGTAGGACCTGATGAGACCTCGTCACCTTACTCCACCGCCAGAAATTCCTCTGCCGCTCCCTTCTACTCTGCAACCTGAGAAGAACTCAGGTAAAAGAAAGGATAGAAGGAAGGAAGACAAAAAATTGAGAAAGGATGGAAGAAAGAGAGGAAGGGAGAGAGAGGGAAGGAGGAAGGGGGAGGGAGGAGAAGGGAAGAAAGAGAGAGACAGACAGAAAGGGGATCGGATTCCCCTTTATTTCTCGGATATTTCCTTGAATTTCTCAGCTAATCAAGATGGCATGAATATTGTTCTCCACTAAGGACAGAAATCCTTCTAAAACTGCTTCTCCCCTCATCTCATCTGCCCTCTCACAGCACCCCTGAGAGTGAGTTCCTGCCATAAGGTAGAGTTGGGACACTGGGCAGTATAATTAACCCCTCATTTTGTCAGGCCCCTGTGAGGGCCATCATGTCTCACCACAGCGCTCCACTGTGCCCACACACGGAGGCACAAAGGCTTCTGGTTCAAGTGCTCTGTGACTGGGTTGAGATCAGACGAGGCTTCGTGATTCCCTCCATTGGACCCCCAACCAACTTGTTAGCTAGAAGTAGAATCTTTCGCACATACCATTAAAGTTTTACTCTTCTTAGTCACATCCACTAGGGGTTACACCAGTGTAACCATCTGAGAGTCCTTGGTGTTAAAACAAAAACAAACAGGATGTGAAATGATTGGGTGGCCAGGCTGCTCAGTCCCACAGGCCAGTGTGACCAGTCTTTTGAAGTGACAGGATGCAAAGGCAGAAGGGCTTAAATCTTTCTGGATGTTGAAATGCTCCACCCACCTGGTTTTCTTTTTTTTGGTGCAGGGCTGGGGGGTGGTGGCCGTGGTGGCCGGAGGTTGGCTTGGTGAACCAGGAGAAACGCCTTCTGCCCAGTCTTTCTGTGGCTGGGGGAGGGCCTTTCTGCAGTTCATTCAGATGCTTTGTTCACTATCAAGAGGTGGCTGCTGTGAGTGCTTAGCTGCTCAGGCATATCCAATTCTTTGGGACCCCATGGACTGTAGCCCACCAGGCTCCTCTGTCCGTGGGATTCTCCAGGCAAGAATACTGGAGTGGGTTGCCCTGCCCTCCTCCAGGGGATCTTCCCCACCCAGGGATCCAGCCACATCTCCTGCGGAGGAGGAAGGTGACTGCTCTCAAACACCCAGCCCCAGGCCAAGGCCTGACCTTGTAGGATAAAGGTGTGTTTACACAGCTGAGTATTGTCAGTGATTTTAAGATGACACAGTAGGAACCACTGCCTGGGAACACACCTCTCTACAAACAATTTCATTTTAGGGGTTAATTTGAACAGGTTCCTTTTCTCCTTCCTTTTCCTATCCGATCAAAGAGTAAAAACAAGTCTGAACCACACAGGCTTCTGCTGGACTTAAGCTTAGCATTCCAGAGAAGTTAACCTGGCAGACGTTTCTATTCGGTGACAGAAGTCTGTCACCCCAGGAAAGGGGACCAGCGGGACGGGGTGGGGGTGGGGAGTGGAGGAGAAGAGCGATGGGCAGCACGCATTGTTATGGGTTTCTGACCCTTACACGCCTATACTTCTGGGTTTCTGAATGTGAAGAGAGGAGGGAAAGAAAAAAAAACTCCCCATAAGCTGCTAAGCTAAGCTAACACGGCCTTCGAATTCCAAACTGAACACAGTTTGGTTCTGGTTTTTCAACAGTCGCAAGAACAGGCTGTCCGCGGGGAGGAAAGCCAGAGGGGGCCAATTAGGAAGGAAGGAATTGAAGGGAGGAATAAAGGAAAGGAAAAAGCCCAGATGGAAGGTCCAGCGGAGGGTGAATGACAGGGCTGGAGGATGGCAGCCGGCGGCGGAGGTGGGGAGGCGGCTGCGCGGGAGACTGACAGGTGGGTCTCGGCCGCGAAGGGGGCGGCGGGGCGGGAGGTCTTCCACCCCCGGGTAGCGCCGGCCGCCACGGCGACGCCTCCCAAACCGCGGCCGCAGAGGAGGGCGGGGAGCGCGCGCGGCGGGAGGCGGCTGCGGCAGGAGAGGCGGGAGCGAGGGCTCCCACTCCGGCCTCGGGGCCCGTCGCCCGCCCGCCCGCCCGCCGCGCTCCGGACGTCTCTTCTGCCTCCTACGCGCCGCGGACACCCCAGCCTCCCGGCTGCCTCGTCCGGGGAGCTCTCCGCGCCTGCCCGAGAAGAGCAAGAACGAGTTGGGGCGCCCCGGGGCGCGATTCGTGGCGGAGACTCTGGGACCAGATCGGAGGATGAGCGGCGGAAGGCGGCGCAGAAACTGACGCGAGTTGGGGCCACGGTTCCCGGCCGCCGGCGCCACGAGCCAGACCGCGGAGACGCCCTAGCCGAGTGCACGCGCCGGGCGGAGCGCGCGCAGGTGGGGCTGAGCTCTCCGCCGTGCGCTCCGCTCCGGGCCCTCGCCGGCCGGAGGATGGGCGCCGGCGCCCAGGGTCCGTGCCCGCCGCTGCTGCCCCTGAGCCCGCCGCGAGCCCCGCGTCCGGCCGGCGCCCTGCGCTCATGTATGTAGGCTGGGCGCCCGCCCTCGGGGATGAAGATGCATGTTGGGTGTCCGCGCCCCGGGCGCCCTTCCGCCTCCCTGCTGCTCAGGAGGAGTCCCCTCACCCCAGGCCCCAAGTTTGTAAATATGGGTGATCGCCCGGGCTGAGGTCCACCCGGCTGGGACTGGAAATGAGCAGAGGGCACAGACGAACCCTGCTTACTGGAAGAGGGTGGGGAGGCGGAGGAAACCACTCCGGGGCGCACAGATCTGGGGAGTTGGACGGCTAGGTGGAGAGAGGCTGGGCGGCCAGTACCCTGCAGCGTGTAGTCTAGGGTTCTGTCGGCCCCTTTGGGCCGCAGAAAGTTTGGGAACCAGAGAGGTTTCCGGAGACCGGGAGACTGAGGGGCGTTCGCCCCCGCCCTGCATCTCCAGCCTCCTCCACTGCACACCTTCTGTCTACCGGGCCCTCCTGCTCCACCGCCACGACCCCCTCCAGGGTCCAAGAAATTAGGAGACTGAGCGCTGCGACTCACACAGGGGTATCTGGTCTGCGCCCTGAGTCGCTGAGCCGCTGCCCGGTGGCTGGCGGAGGAAGAGAAGCCTGCGAATCCCCGACCCGCAGCCGGGAACTGGGGGTGGGCTGGGGGATAGTCGGGGACCTTCTTCCCCCGGCAGCCAGCCGGGTCTGAGCTGGAGGGCGGGGAAGGGGCGTCTGCGCCCCGCACTGGCGGCGTTTGAAAAGTTGTTCAGATGAATCGCAGGGCCCGGCCAGGTTTCTTCTCTTCCTTCCCTCCTCTCTTCCCCAAACGCCCTCAGGCAAGCGAGGAAGGGTTTCCCTCTTATTTTTCTGCACAGTCTTCACCGTCCACTCCACTGCGGAATTCTCCACTGCGCGACCTTTGGGGAAGTGTGGCCGGGACCAGAAGAGGGGCGCCAGGCGCTGGAGTTATGTGGCTCCATCCGAGCCTTGCAGGGGGCGCGGGCCCAGCTCGCTGCAGCCCCAGCGCTCCACCACCCGCTAATAACGACGACAGGGGGCACACTGCGGGGTGGTGTTTTTCTGGGACTCGCCTCCGTGTCCAGGCCCGCAGTCTGGGATCTGTAGGACCCCCGGCGGCGCCCGGGCGCCGGGAATGCAGCCCCCGCCCTCGTGGTCCGGCGAGTCCAGCTAGGGAGCCTCGGGGTCGGGCGGCTCGGGGCCGGGCGGGGGCCGGGCGCGCGCGGGCCGCGGGGCTCAGCTGTGCTGCTGTTCTCTCCGCAGGGACGGCGGCTCCCGGCTGGCGGCGGCGCGCCCCCGGGCTGTGAATGCGACTCGCCCCTCGGCCGCGCTCCCCGCCCGCCCGCCCGCCGGGACGCGGTAGGGAATGCCCAGCTCCACTGCGATGGCAGTTGGCGCGCTGTCCAGCTCCCTCCTGCTCACCTGCTGCCTGATGGTGGCCCTGTGCAGCCCGAGGATCCCGCTGGAGAAGCTGGCCCAGGCGCCGGAGCGGCCGGGCCAGGAGAAGCGCGAGCACGCGTCTCGGGACGGCCCGGGGCGGGTGAGCGAGCTGGGGCGCCCGGCGAGGGACGAGGGCGGCGGCGGCGGCCGGGACTGGAAGGGCAAGAGCGGTCGCGGGCTGGCCGGCCGGGAGGCGTGGAGCAGGCAGAAGCAGGCCTCGGCCGCCCAGGGCGGGGGCGCCGGGGCCGGGGACCTGCCGGGGCGGCCCCGCGGGGACACCCCGCACGAAGAGCCCCTGGCCGCCGCCGCCCAGGACGTGGCGCGTCCGGAGTCGGAGCCCACGCCCGAGCCGCCGGAGGAGTACGCGTACCCGGATTACCGGGGCAAGGGCTGCGTGGACGAGAGCGGCTTCGTGTACGCGATCGGGGAGAAGTTTGCCCCGGGCCCCTCGGCCTGCCCGTGCCTGTGCACCGAGGAGGGGCCGCTGTGTGCCCAGCCCGAGTGCCCGCGGCTGCACCCGCGCTGCATACACGTCGACACGAGCCAGTGCTGCCCGCAGTGCAAGGAGAGGAAGAACTACTGCGATTTCCGGGGCAGGACCTACCAGACCCTGGAGGAGTTCGTGGTAAGAGGCCAGCGCCCGGCCGACTTTGCACGTCCCCGGAGCGGGTGAGCTGGCTCCTCGCCCCCACTTGGGAGAAGAGGCGCCCTGTGGTTCTCAGAGGTGGACGGCGCTGTGCCCGTGTCCCCTCTCTTGTTCAGTGCAGAGGTAATTTTTGAAAGCCACGTGCCCGGCTGACATGCGTTTGCTCCAAAAGGGTTTCCTTAGAGTAAAGCCCCGTGGCACCAAAGCCCAGGCAAAAGTGCTGGCTGCGCTTTTAACCTGAATTGGCTGCTCCGGAGTTAAACGTGTTGCTGCTGAAATGTTCACCCTGTTTTCAAACACAGGGCAATTTGCCTTGCTCTTTGGGATGTATTCTTCAGTTAATAGTTCATTAAGGGAGACTATTCATATAAATAAGCGATTTCCCTGGATTATGTGCTGGGTATCAGGCAGATGTTCTAGAAATTAAAACAAAACAAAATGCTTGCTGATTGGATGCCAAAATATGGGCCATGGCAAAAAGAAGTCCAGGTTGTGGTTTTAAAAATGGTTTTATTTTTAGGTAAGTACTGGCCATAATATTAGCAGTGCTGTTTCCTGAGTGCCTACAGTAATATCACACCCCCGGGCTGCATTTCTACCTATACTAACTTACTTAGACCTCAAGCCAGGCTATAAAGTCGAATATGATCTGTTATCTCCAGCTGATGGAGAAGAGGAAACTGAGACACAGAATATTTAAATAAGGTGTCCAGGGCAAGGCAGCTGGTAAGAAGCAGATTCGGTGCCTCAAGGCTGCTTTCATACTCTAGGCTCTATTTAAACCTAAAGCCTAGCTCCACGGGGTGCTGGATGGAGATACTGCCCAGTGGTTGTACTGGCCAGGGGCTAACTCCCCCCAGAGCCCTGCTTCTTCACTAGCGGCCCTGGAAGACCACCCGCACCACTGAGCAGCCTTTCCAGCCCTCCAGGGTTGGCTCAGCCGCTGGCCTGCCTGGACTTGGCCAGTTGACTTGGCATGCCAGAGTTTTCCTGGGCAGCAGAGGGTGTCCTGGGACCTCCAGCCCCCAAAGCTGAGCGAAGAGGCAGATGGGGAGGAATCTCCTCCAGGGTCTCCAGAGCAGAGCCTGAGATCTAAAGATTGAGAATGTGGCCAGAGTGTGACAGCAGGTAGTGAGTTTCAGGAATGAATTCCTGAGTGCTGTAGAAAGACTGTCTTTCCCCTCATCTGTAAAGTAAGGCTAGCCATTCCTTAAGGCTCCCTGGAGTTCTAACCACCTGACATTCAGGGTCTAACTCCAGGCAAATATGGCTTGCTTGGCTTCGGCCCTTTGGAGAACCAGACAACTTTGATGAGAACTTTATAGGAACCAGGCCCTTGGCCATACAACAGAAGTCAGGAACTCTGCCCTCAAATTCTCCTAGAGGACTGAAGAGCCAGGCAGATGCCTCTCCAGATGTTTTGGGTGCAGCCCGGAAGTGCAGAAGCAAAGCTGGCCCTGGGAGCTGATGGGACCCATAGGAGCTGCCTTCTGTGTTGGCCAGAATGGTGCTGTAGTCAAACAGTTCCCTGGAGTTTCAGGTTCATAAGAAAGTGTTATAAGATCTAAGACAAGGAGTTTTTAATTAATAGTATTTATTGTCTGCACTGTGCGTAGTAACATAATCATTTCTTATGTATCCCACGAGGTAGGCTGAGGAATTACTAACATTTTGATCTCAGAAGCCCAAACACATCACAGAGCAGCCATCACAGGCAGAAGGAAGAATTCAAATCTGTTTGAGTTATTCATTGCTAAAAGCTGGATGCCGTGGACTGTCTGTGTGTATGGTTGGTGGGGGAATCTCCTGTTGGATTCCTATTTCCAAAAATTAGAGCCTACCCCGATAGCTCAGCTGGTAAAGAATCTGCCTGCACTGCAGGAGACTCAAGTTCGATCCCTGGGTCTGGAAGATCCCCTGGAGGAGGAAATGGCAACCCACTCCAGAATTCTTGCCTGGGAAATCCCATGGACAGAGGAACCTGGAGGGCTCCAGTTCATAGGGTCGCAAAGAGTCGGACACGACTAAGCATGAGAATGAACAAATGAAAGTGGAATGTGTTTCCCACTCTGGAGATGAGAGATTTTAGCAAGAAAAGGGAGTTTGGAGAGATGATTATCTCGGGAAGAATCAAAATATTAATAAAGCTATTTTTAGAATATTAAGTGCATCTTTCATCTTCAAGTGACACTTCATACTTAACTTTCATCCAATCATTACCAGCTGCTAGGATGACACATGCATGAGGGTTGAGCAGCTGCTGCAAAATTTCCACTATATTCCTGCTCCTATGACATGTACAATTGCATAAGGATTTCACTGTATACATCGTGCTTGTTCATTTCTGTTAGTATCAGGAACATTTCTAGGTATTTCCCTGATTTAGGGTGGCTTTGTGCTCGTTTCCTGCCAAGACCAAAAGGATGCAGGGCTCTGCTAGGGGTGTTGGGAGGTTGAGCTTAGAAGGGTTTAGGGTCAGCAGTGGTGGCTCAGTGGTAAAGAATCCACCTGCAATGCAGGAGACCTGAGTTCAGTCCCTGGGTCAGGAAGATCCAGTGGCGAAGGGAATGGGTACCCACCCCAATATTCTTGCCTGGAGAATCCCATGAAGAGAGGAGCCCAGCAGGCTGCACCGTCCATGGGGTCGCAAAGAATCAGACACAACTGAGCAACTAAGCACGCAGGGTCAGCTGTGAGTCCATGGGGTTTGCTCCTGTGCCTCGTCTGGGTCCGCTGGGCTTCCAGGAGATCCGTCAGGGCTTGCAGGTTGCATAGTAGAGAAAACAGAAAAGGAAAGCATTTTATATCTGAAGCTTTGGGGGCTTCTCTGAAAAAAAATGCAGTTCAGTGGAGGTTGTGGTCTCAAGGGTCATGCATGAAACACTGCTGACCTTGGCAAAATTGGAGGTGAAAGGGAGGCTGGTTCTGGTCCGCTTTCCCTGAGGCACGCAGGCGCTTTGGCAGTCTGTACTCTACTTTCTGAGAGAGAGGAGATTACTGGTGGAGACTGGGAGCCTGACAGAAGTGATCCTTGTGCCTGTGATGTGCAGGCAGCCCTGGGCAGAACATTGCTCCTCCCAGCCCTCCTGTGGGTCTCTGTTCTGGGGGCCTGTCTGCAGTCACTGTGCCAGGCAGACACTGGAGCCAGACCAACTGAAACCTCAGAGTTTGGAGCAGATAAAGGTGTATTTATGGCAGGGCCATGCATCCAGTTGTCATATATGGATGTGAGAGTTGGACCATAAAGAAGGCTGAGTGCCAAAGAACTAATGCTTTTGAACTGTGGTGTTGGAGAAGACTCTTAAGAGTCCCTTGGACTGCAAGGAGATCCAACCAGTCCATCCTAAAGGAGATCAGTCCTGGGTGTTCATTGGAAGGACTGATGATGAAGCTGAAGCTCCAGTACTTTGGCCACCTGATGCTAAGAGCTAACTCATTAGAAAAGATCCTGATACTGGGAAAGGTTGAAGGCAGGAGGACAAGGGGGCCACAGAGGATGAGATGGCTGGATGGCATCACCGACTTGATGGACATGAGTTTGAGCAAGCGCCGAGAGTTGGTGATGGACAGGGAAGGCCGGCATGCTGCAGTCCATGGGGTCGCAAAGAGTCGGACTCAACTGAGTGACTGAACAACAATGCAAGGAGAACAGGGAGGGAGAGGGGTTTAGGACAAGATTTTATTGACAAAATTTGGGAGGCAGGCTGCTGGGTGTGTAACCCTCCTCTGATTGGTTGGTAGTGAGATCACAGGGCACTGCTCCAGGAATTTTGTGCTCAGCCTGAAGTTACCATTGTCCAGGAAGGCGGGTGGCTTAGTTCCTGCAAAGGAATTCAAAGATATATATCTGAGGTCTGTGTCCATGCCCCAGCAGGAACCAGGGCCCTCCTCCATCTGCACTACTGTTCCTTTTTGCATTCCTCATGCCCCTAATTATTGCTGTTTGAATCTGCTCTTTGGAACTCAGGGAAGGTCTTGGAGGCTGAAATCTGTGTCCCGCAAAGGAGAAATAGAAAGCACAGAAGGGTTTTTGTACTAGGGAGGGCCCCACAGAGTCCTCACTTTCACTCTCTGCCCAGTTTTCTCTGTACTTGTCTGTCTCTTGCTTCTCTCCAGGCTCTTTACCCCTTTAAAACCTTCCTTCCTTACAGCCTAGTTGATCTTGGGCAGATGTCGGCTGAAGACCTCACTCTTTAATGAAATACCATTGAGCTGCTAATAATACTTAGAGTAATACCCTCATCCAGGGGTTGTTCGCAATTTCATTTGTATATCCAGATAAAAACATAGTTTCTACTAGAATGTCTTCGATTGCCTCTCAAATCATACCTAGTATCCTGTTCTCACACCAACAAGTCTCCAACTTTGAGTAAGGAAGCCTGTCTCTTGGTTTATTTTTTATACATGAACACTGTTCTGTTTGCTTAACAAAATGCCACAGACGCGGTGGCTTCGACAGTAGAAGTTTATTGTCACACAGCCCTGAAGGCTGGGAGTCCAAGATCAAGGTATGGGTGGGGCTGTTTCTCCCGAGGCCTCTCTCCTGGGCGTGTAGATGGCTGTCTTCTCGTGTCCTTGTGTGGTCATCCCTCTGTGTGTATCTTGTCCTGATCACCTCTTCCTATAAGGACACCACTCATCCTGGATTAGGGCCCACTCGTATGACTTTATTTCACCTTGACTGCCTCTGTCAAGACCTTGTCTCTAAGTACAGTCGTATTCTGAGCTCTTGGGTTTAGGATTTCAACATCTGAATCTCGGAGGGGACCCAGTCCAGCCTGTAACATCGGGTGTCAGTGATCAGAGTTGACCTCATAGGCTTGGGTCCAGGGAGGTATAGAGTGTGGTGGGACAAGGATGCATCAGCGAGAGTGATTGGAAGAATGAATTCATAGAAAAGGCAGAGTGACGGGTAGTACACAAAATGCTGGATTAACATAAATAAAACATAATGAAACTGCCCACACAGGTCACGATGATTCGGTGTCTGTTCCGTTCTGAGCCCATTTTAGGAATTATCATGCTCCTTAAGTCAGTGGGTGCTTGTGTCATGTGAGGGCCTCGCTTTTAAATTTGCCCCTGAGAACTTCCATGCAGACCAATAGCAAGTCTAACGTGAAATTCTTTCTTTAAAAAATGACTCCATTTTGAGCAACAGCAGAACCTGTTCCCCTGGGAATCCTGATTTCTGGGGGACTGTGAAGAGAGAATTGGGGTCTGCAAGCGTGTTTCCCTGTTTCATAGAATCTCATGGAATGTGTGACTCCCCTAGATAATGCCACTTAGGAGAACTGAACTTCCACTTTGCTTTTGTTGGAATGACATCAGTTCTGTGTGTCCACACTGGTTATTATGGCAGATCAGGAGCTCTGATTGGCAATTGTATAAGCCTTTGAAGAAAAGAGAAAATGAATTATTAATACGTGCTCCTTGCTAGGCTGTCTTTCAAAGCTTGTGGAAAGTTGGACAGGAAATCAGTGAATGAGGGAGTCACGGGTGAGATGATTGGGGACCACTGAGTTACATGCCTTTCCTGGGGCCTCACCATCTGACTTGCTACAAAATCTCCTTTCTAGGAGTTTATTAATGGAAAAACAACCTACATGAAATTTGGAATCAAAAGCACCATCTCAACAGATCTGTAATGCAATTATGAGAAAGTGCCAAGAAGGACAGAGACACTATTCTCCATGTTTTTTAGTCAAATAGGATTTATATTCTTTCTACTGATGCTACTTAAATCAAAATGATACCATTATTGTTTTCCTTTGCAGAGGAAAGTGAACTGAGTTGTGTAAAGTGGACGTTCTTTTCTGGAAGTCGGTTTCATGTGTGTGCTGTTGCTACCACTGAGTTTGCTTTGGTTCCTAGTAAGATTTGATGAATTCTGGACTTCTTAGTTTTTGCCTTTCTGTCTAAAGCCATTTAAGTGGTAACGATTTTATTTGGAAAGCAAGGAGAGCCCATATGGTTTCTCTAGACCTTTCGGATGTGTCCCTGACTCAGTGGGAGAAACTTAATGTGAATGACTGCTTTTTTTACCTGTTCCACATGGTACTTTGTATGCACACATGAGATAAGTGCTATAAAAGTTCCTGCAGGACAGTTGTTCATATCCAAAACTTTCCAAAAACTCTGGTCCATAAGATGTTCATTCTATGCCAAAATGTCCTTGATATTTGCATGATCACTTGGTCCAGTCCAAAACTTTCAAAAGGTATTTGCTCCATGCCAAGAGGTCTTTGAAGCAACATGCATGGACCTAGCAAAGGTCAGAGAAATGCACACTAAGCAAAGGTCAGAGAAATACAAATATATGATATTGTTATCATTTATATGTAGAATCCCCAGAATGATGATACAAATGAACTTATTTACAAAAGAGAAATAGACTCACAGACATAGAAAATAAGCTTATAGTTACCAAAGGGGAAGGCTGGGGAAGGGATAATTTATGAATTTTGGATTAACAAATACATACTACTATATATAAAATAGTTATTTAACAAGAACTTTACTGTATAGCACAGGGAACTATATTCAGTATCTTGTAATAACCAATGATGGAAAAGAATCTGAAAAAGTTATATATACATATATATTGATATTTATATATATGTATAAAATGGAATCACTTTGCTGTATACCAGAAACTGACACAGAATTGTAAATCAACTATATTCATTAGAAAAGGAAAAAGTAACTGCTGTTTGGTCCTGTCCCAAATCATTTGGCATGTATTCTTTGGACAGGACCAAATTTTAAGGACCTTTTGGCGTGGCCCAATTGTCTTACAGATGTTTTAGACAGGACCAATATCTGCTAACCTAAAAGTTTAGTCTTTTATGACAAGAAGAAGAAAACCAACATTTATCCAGGGCTTATATGTTTTATATGTTGAGGGTGTGGTTTACACAATAGGCTGATGAGTTGGTGTTTTTTGTTTTTTGTTTTTAAGGAGAGAAAACTAAGTTTCAAAACATTTAAGTAACTTGATGAAAGTCATCAAGCCAGTAACGGGGCTTGCAGGGGGTGGTGGGGTGGGGGGCGGGTCAGGATTTGAGTCCTGGTCTGTTAGACCTTTCCTTCCAGTCTTGCCTGCTTATCTTCCTGACCCCAGGGGAGGGAGGGGCGTTTTGTGTGTGGCTGGGAGAATGTCTGGTACCTGGAGAAGGAAAGGCTTATACTGGCCTGGTAAACACTGAATGCATTTGGTTGTGTTTGCGTGGATGTATGTTATGTTTCTCTTATAACACAGGGGACAAAGCCATAGGGAACAAAATGAGCATCTGTGGGCTTCAAAGTATGAAATCTTGAGTTGTAAGGAGAGCATGAGCTCTGAGCTCCAGGAGCTCCCTGAGGGCACGGAGGAAGGTTCCAGTGGGTTCCAGATCTTGACCGGGGGGTAGGACCTGAAAGGTCATCAGGCCAGGGGGGACAGACGGATGTCCTGACAACCATCCCTGGCCCAGGGAGGCGCTCTGCTTGGCTCGCAGAACATCAGCTGTTTGTGTCGCTGGAGCAGACATTTAACAAGTGAGAGGTTCATACAGATACTTCAGTTGCCAGCCTGTCATGAGAACAGGGGGAGTCCCAAATGGTAGCCATCTGCCAGGGCCAAGCTGCTCCTTGAGAAGGGCACTGGCTCCGCAGGAGACCATCTCCCCCCTGTCCTGACTTTCCCATGGTCCTGCAGTCATGTGGCTTTGTGATGCTCTCTGTTCACAAGTGAAGAGGTGTCACCATATAAAAGCAGTAACTTCTCCAAGATCAAACAGGCCAGCCTGCATCAGAGGAGGCTCAGGGCCCCGAGCCACCATCTCCAGCCTTGCTCTTCAGTTGGCATGGATAGGCAGTTTCTAGAACTTCAGGGAGAGAGTCCTTGAAGTCACTGTGAGCCCTGTTCTATGCCCAAGGATGTTAGTCGTGCATGCTGTCACTCAGTCATGACCAACTCTGCAACCCCATGGACTGCAGCCCGCCAAGCTCCTCTGTCCATGCAATTTTCCAGGCAGGAATACTGCATCAGGTTACCATTTCCTCCTCCAGGGGATCTTCCGAACCCAGGGATCGAACCCGTGACTTCTGCATTGGCAGGCAGATTCTTTACCACTGCGCCAACGGGGAAGTCCAGGCAACAGAGCCTCCTTATGAGCTGGTAGGAAACTGTAGAGAGGATCCTGCTTGTCTCTCACGTTATAGGAAGGAGGTAAGAGATGTGAGAACCCACAGAGCTCCGTACAAACAGCAGCGCAAAAGCCTGCTGCCCCTGTGGCCTGGAGGGTGAGCGTCTCAGGAGTGGTCCTGCCTCCAGCGAGGCACTTGGTCTCCAGGAGGATGGCCCATGAAGAAGGTCCTCATTGTTAGGAGGTGACTCTAGGGGGCTGTGTGTTCCCACACATAGTTCCTTCTCAGATCTGATACATCCCAACAGAAAATTCATTCTTGCATTTATTTATTCAAAAAGACTTTTTTGAATAAATCTTTGCAGGCATTGGCCTAGATCCTGGTGATACGGTGACAAACTGCCGGGTCCTTCTGGAGCAGGGACCTTGCAGAGACAGATGTGTCCAGAGGTTGGTCATGGGGCAAGGGGTGTCTGCCGGGTAGGTAGGTAGGTGGAGGCCCCTCATTCAGACCCCATGGCTGTTGATGGTTTGCCTTTAAATGGCAGAGGAATCCTGGGGCCGATTTCGGGAGGAAAGACCAAGCCTGTTTCACATAGAACAGTTGTGAGTTTGAGTCAAGGATCCAGTTTTCCACTCAAGTCTGCAGCCCATGTAGCCATCCTTCATGGCATGGTTCTGACCACGTAGCCGGAAATCCTTCTTGCTGCTTATCTGTTCCAAGGCTGAGATCCTGCCAGCTGGATTTCACTTCTCTTTCTATTTCTGCCGGGCACTGGGGTGCGGCCAGGACACAGAGTGCCTTTCGAATGGATGCAGAAAGCGATGATGTCAGGCATCTGCCCGTGGCCTTGCGAGTTCTCAGGGAGGCCCTCGGCCCGTGGAAAAACAGAGCAATGGAAAATTAAGGCTCTGTGCATTTCTGATCATGGCAGAAGTGATTTTGCTTGAGAATATAGAAGACTCATAGCCTGAAAACCCACTGTTTTTACAAAAGTCATGAAATCTTGGATTTCATACAATAAAGCACATCTTCTTAAAAGCACAGCAGAAATGGCAAAAAGAGACACACACACACACACTCACAGAGAAATTAGTCTCTGGAGGTGGACAACGGAATCCAGAGAGGAAAGTCAGCCAGAGGGGTGGCTGGCTTCAGGGGTGGCTGGCTGAGGGCCATCACTGATGCCTGAGACCTGGACGCTTGGTACTTATGGCCAGGCTGGGGCACGTGGCAAGTCCAGGACCACAGGTGGAGAGAGTCAGATAAGATATGTCTCATAAAAGCAGGCTCCCCAGAAGAGTCTGTCTTGCAGGAGGGCAGTGCAGACACAGCCCCTGGACGGCCTCAGTGTGGGCAGAGCTGGGGCTCACGGTCAGCTGTTGCATGTGCCCTCCTGTGGACATGGATGGTCATGCTTCCCCGAGTGTTTTGGATAATCCACATGGAATATTTTCATTTAAAGGGGCCCCAGACTGGCAGTGCCCACAGGTATCGGGCAGAGGCAAACACTCTGGCCTCAGAGACTCCCCGCAAATACAGTTCCAAGGAATACGATGTCAAAATAACAATAACACATAAGGAGAAAGAGCAGCTGAGACAAAAATCAGTCAGATCAGACTCACGTGTCAGAATATAAATGAGAATTATTTTTTATGCCTAGGGAAATAAATGTGGGAATAAACTGGATGGGTAAACAATATCACTATATCCAAAGTACTCATCAGTTTGGGGAAGGAATCAGATAGAACCTTTATTTCAAGGGGAGAGTTTGGCAGGATGATAGATGCAGATTCTGAGATAATCTAGTGAACCTGGGGGTAGACTTGAAGAAGTGGCCCAGAATGAAACTCAGGTGCACAGATGGAATGTAGGAAAGACATGCTTGGGTACATGGAGGATTGAGAGAGAAGGTAACATATGTGCAGTTAGAATTTTGAAAGAGGTAGCAGAGAATGTGGGGAAAGGAAGAGAGAGTGCTGGAGACTTCCTCATTGAAAGACCCCTATTTCCTGATTCAGGAGTCCCAGTAAATCTAAAGAAAGATATATGTGTGTGTGTATATGTTTATACACACACATATATTAAGTGTACATAATATTACATGAGCTTCGCCAAAGAATTAATACTTTTGAACTGTGGTACTGGAGAAGATTCTTGAGAGTCTCTGGACAGCAAGGAGATCAAACCAGTCAATCAAAAGGAAATCAACCCTGAATATTCAGTGGAAGGACTGATACTGAAGCTAAAACTCCAATACTTTGGCCGACAGATGCAAAGAGCTAACTCATTGAAAAATACCCTGATCCTGGGAAAGATTGAAGGCAGGAGGAAAAGGGGACAACAGAGGATGAGACGGTTGGATGGCATCACCAATTCAATGGATATGAGTTTGAGCAAGCTCTGGGAAATAGTGAGGGACAGGGAAGCCTGGTGTGCTGCAGTCCATGGGGTCACAAGGAGTCAGACACGACTGAGCAACTGAACGACAAAAACTGGTGGCTCAGATGGTAAAGAATCTGCCTGCAATGCAGGAGACATGTGTTTGATCTCGGGTTGGGAGTATCCCCTGGAGAAGGGAACGGCTACCCACTCCAGTATTCTTGCCTGGACAATTCCATGGACAGAGTAGCCTGGTGGGCTATAGTCCGTGAGGTGGCAAAGAGTCAGACACACCTGAGCGACTAACACTCGCACACATACATAATGTATTTAAGTATATATATACGCATATAGGTGTATATATATATATACATACACGTGTATAAAACCACAGCTAGTGATGCCACTTCTTAATGATATGGCCCTTCTGCTCCTGAGGCAGCTCAGAAATAAATAGTAACACACACTCTACCAGACAGGTTGGACCTTCTGTCTTGGGCCTTTGCTTTTGTTGGAGGTTGACATGGCACAGTCGTTTACATTTCCCTGGTCCAACTTAAAAAATTCCCTGGGGACTTCCCTGGTGGTCCAGTGGTTAACACTTCACCTTTCAACTCAGGGAGCACCCGTTTGATTCCTAGTTGGGGAGCTAAGATTGCACATGCCTTGTGGCCCCAAAACCAAAACATGAAACAGTAGCAATGTTTTAACAAATTCAAAAAAGACTTTAATAATGGCCCATGTCACAAAATCTTTAAAAAAAAAATTGTTACTTGCGTTTTACTTTTAAATTCTGTGAGTTTTTTGTCCCCCAAATCTATCTCCATAGTTTTGTTTCAAAGGGCTTGAAACAAATGAAGTTCATTTCAACAAGCCAGGACTCGTATTTATTCATCCCTGTTAAGATGTCAGGAGCCATAGTTTTAAGCCTGGTCACACTCTTGAATTGCTGACAGTTATATTCAGGGGACACAGGGCCCCCGGCCCATGGACGCTGTCGTAGGGGTATCTCTGTCCCCCAGGCCCCAGTGCAGGGAAGCCAGGGGGCCGGGATGCTGGCCGTCCATTCCTATGGGGAGCAGGGCCGCCTGGAGCACCTTTTCCCCCACTGGCCAGCAGATCAGCCATGTCACACTTGCAGAAACGTCAGGGGCTGGGAGGCAGGAAGAGAAAGAATTCTGACAAGCCTGCTGCCTTTGCCTGGGCCTGTGAGGAGCAGGGGACGCCAGTGGCCTGAGGGATAAACTGCTGTGATGTCAGCCACTCAGCTCAGGTCACCTCCTGCTGGCAACAGAGTTCCCCTCAGGCTTCCTGTGCCCTCCAGGGAGCCTAGGAAGTAAGCTCATCTTGCCCGGGGGTAACAGTGAGGGGCCACTGACACAACTGAATGGTCTGCCCTCAGGGATGTGTCTGAGCGCAAAGATGGCCCCTTTCTTGTGAGTGAGCCCCATGGTGTTCTAAACCTCCATGGAAAGGGACCTCATTAACTGGAGAAACCGCTGGGCTGGCCTGTTGTAACTGCAGGATGCTGTGGAAGAGGCTGAGCTTCAAGGGGAAGGGCAGGGGCCAAAGGTGTGAGCTGAGGATGCCCGCGCTCCAGGCACAGCCCGTGGTCCAGCACTTGCTGGGTGATTGACAGCTGAGCAGGCTGCTGGGAGCCAGGATCCAACCTCCGATGTGTCCATGTGGCCAGTTTCTCATTGGCAATTGTGACCCTTGTTCCCTCCAGCTCCACTGAGTCAGCTCGCCTCTGGAGGTCTTCATCTCTCCCCGTCTAGCGTTTAAGCGTTATCACTTCCATCTCAAGTGAAGAATGCTGAAAGAAAGCAGCATGGTTCTGTTTGCGTCTGTGTACGTGTATGTGTGTTAGGACGAGATACACATGTGGGCTTCAGTGTGTTAAGTACTTTCTCCATTTGCCAGGTCCCCTATTATCACCACTTCACTGCCTCATTTCTGAACTTGTATCCCCAAGGAAACCAATCCTCTCATCACACCTCACACCCGTCTTTTAAAAGCCTGCTCTTGGAAGACACTTAGTTTTTGTATATTAAAGGAAGGCTGTGCATGCTCAGTTGCTTTAGTCATATCCAACTGTTTGTGACCCCATGGACTGTAGCCCACCAGGCTCCTCTGTCCATGAGATTTTTCCTGGCAAGGATACCAGAGTGGGTTGCCATTTCTTTTTCCAGGAGATCTTCCTGACCTGGGGATCAAACCAACGTCTCTTGCGTCTCACACGTTGTCGGCAGATTCTATACTGCTGAGCCACCAGGGAAGCCCATTCATTTTATTGCTTCTTTCTCCTTAGGATTACTTATCTTTAACCTTTATGCTAATTCCAAAACAAAAGAGTTTAGATCCTCTCGTTATTTAAAAGGAGTTGGGCTTTTCAATTTTTTTTGGCTGTACCACTCAACTTGTGGGCTCTTAGTTCCCGAGCAGGGACTGAACCTGGGCCCTGGCAGTGGAAGCATTGAGTCCTAACCACTGGACAACCAGGGAGGTCCCAGAAGGAGTTTGGCTTTAACAGAACTGCTCTCCTGGCCTTTTCCCTCCATTTGGCCCGAGTGGGTGATCATGCCCAGTTGGCCTCATGTCCTATCTATTAAGGTCTTAATTTTAGAAATCTGTGAATAGGTAAAGTATTAAAGCTGCTCCATCCAAATCTCACCATCACCCGTGATCCCAAGTGGGAGGAGAGAGGCCCACCCTACTGGGAGCGGGGTCCAGGCTGGGGCTCTGAGCCTGGCTGCCTGTGGCCCTGGGGTCCTGCCAGACCCTGTCAGCTAAACCTCCTCTCTGCCAGCTCTGTTTGCAGCAGGCCAAGAGCTGGAGGCCCGGGCTGGGTCCACGTGGACACACCCGCTCTCCACTGCAGAAATGGGGGCGCAGGTGGTGTCTTAGCTCAGGCTGCCAGAGTGAAGTACATGAGACTGGGTGCTTGAAACAACAGAAATTGGCTTCTCCTGGTTCTGGAGACTTGAAGTCCAAGACTGAGGTGCCTGTGGGGTCTGATTCTGCTTGCTCTGTCTTGTACACGGCCACCTTCTCAGCGCGTCCTCACACGGTAGAGAGAGGGCCTTCCTCCTCTCACAGGAGGACACCCCACCCTGAGGGCCTCGCCCTCATGAGCTCGGCCTCATCTTACCCTTATGACCTCCCACAGGCTCTCCCTCAGAGACCATCACACTGTGGGTGACAGCTTCACCACATGAACTTTTAACCATATGAATTTACAAATGTTCAGCTCTTAACAGGAGGCCAGCAGGTTTTTTGCTGCATCTTATTTGACTGTGCAATCTGTCCGATCGGGACCCTTCCAGGACATTCACCAGGTCGAGATCTTCATCCCAGAAGAAGCAGCCTTCTTCATTCTCATCCCAGCTGTTTGACTGCTTGCCGCAAACATACACCATGTAAACACTGTCCATGTCTTCCCCCGCGTGAGTGCGTTCCCCCATGATCCGTATTTATCCAAAGGAATTAGTCACAAGAAGTTTTGAAAAATGTTAGACAGAGGGTCCTGCTTCAAGCTAAACTGTAAAGGAGAAGTCAGTCTTTGGTGCCTGAGAAGAAAGCAGGGCCTTGTCAGGTTGTCAGACTGTTGTTCACCTGCTGTGTGTGTGTGTATGTGTGTGTGTGTGTGGTCGGTGAAGGTGTGTGTGTGTGTGGTGGGTGAAGGTGTGTGTGTGTGTGTGTGTGTGTGTGTGGTGGGTGAAGGGGTGTATGTGTGTGGTGGGTGAAGGTGTGTGTGGGTGGGGTGAAGGGGTGTGTGTGTGTGTGTGTGTGTGTGTGGTGGGTGAAGGTGTGTTCTTCCTGAGACTGTAAACTGACAGGTCCTGGGGACAGTTCTTAATTAAGTCCCTTTATGTGCGAATCCATTCTCTGACAGCCAGGGGAAAGACAAAAAGAACAAAACAAAACAAAAACCTCTAAAGGCAGAGGAAGCAGCCGCTTGCTGTAGCTGTGAGGCCATTGGCTAGTATGGTGGCTGGAAGCTGGCTGTGGATCAGATTCACTTCACTTCAGAGCTGCTGTCCTTCTGGTGGGGGAGGGCACAGAGCCTTATAGGGAGCGGGCCCCGACGGACGGGGCTGGAGCTCAGAGAGCGCTGGGAGCCTGGAAGATGCAGGCTGCTGGTTGGTGCCCCCCTGTCCCCGGCAGGCCTCTGCTGCTTAGGGGCTTAGTGAGGCCTTGCTCTCATTTAAGACAGCTTCAGGTGTGGAACCTGTAGTAAGGCTGGGGAAGGATTTAGTCCAAAGCAATTGTTGAAAACAAAGCTGGGACCCACATAGCATCTTTCAGGCTTCTTGCTAGGAGTCAGGAGATACTGGTCAGAGTAGGAAGTGTGGCCCAGGACATACTCATGAAGATGGTACCTCAATGACCCAGTGCCCTGACCAGACGCTAGTTCCAGCCGCTGCCCTGACTTGCTAAGCAGGTTTCTTGGCAGTTCATCAGCCATGCGGGTGTGTGTTCACTCCATACAAAAGAAGGGTTGAAAAGCATTGCTCCTGCCTTTTCCTCCAGCTCCAAAATAATCCAGCTCCCAGTTGTCAGAAGCTGATGAGACCTGTGGTTTAAGTAGAAGGGACTTTTTGATTCCCCTTAAGTGCATCCTGCTCACGAGTGTGACTCTGGGCACTTTTGGGAAGACACTTAGCAGCTAGAAAGGACACTCTCGCCATCTGGTGACAAAAGCGTGACAGTGGCTTTGGAGGATGCTGTCATCCAGGGCCAAGCCCAGACTCCTTTCAGGGAAGGGCAGTTTTAGCTCGGGCCTCTTGTTTCTTTCTCTCTCTCTCTCTCTTTTCTGTTAGTTTTGATAACATTTACTTTTATCACATTAAATTTTTTCTTAAAATAACTTTATCTTATGAAAATATAACATCAGAAAAGTAAAGAGTGGTTGTTAAAGAACTTACTGTCCATTCGAGGGGAGAGAAAAGATATTATGTGAACAGAGGAATTCTCTTCTTTTAAGAAAATTTTCTGATTTTGAAACTTTAGATTGTTGTTTTGCAGATTAAAAAAAAAATGAAATGAGAAAGTGATATAGTATCCCAACTTGAAAACACTTACTTTAGTTTTTATTTAAAAACTATTGAAAAACTGCTCCTGAAAAAAAAAAGTTAAAATTTGTACGTATCTCTGCATGGCAACTTGTTCCTTAATTGAAGATTATCAGAATAATTAACCAAACAAAGTCATAGTATATCCCTGGGTTGGGAAGATCCCCTGGAGAAGGCAATGGCAACCCACTCCAGTATCCTTGCTTGGAAAATCCCACGGACAGAGGACTCTGATGGTCTACAGTCCATGAGGAGTCAGACATGACTGAATGACTAATATATACATAAAACTCAGATGTACCAACACTGAGTTCTTGTTCTTTGGTTTTAGAACAAGTCTTTTAGTTCTGCTGATGGTAGGAAATGTTTGTTCTCACCAGGTTAGATTTCTGTATCTCTTTAGGGTAGGTTCTTGGCCCCGGGAGGGAACTGAGGAGCGGTGAGACATCCTCCTTGCCTTGATGGTGTCCCTTCTCTGCCTGGCGCCTTTTCTGCAGCTGACTTACCCACATTCCAGTCTATACTCTTTCCTCTCCCTCCAGCCCCTAGTGACAGCTTTGCCTTTAGGAGTTGTAATATGCGTACAGCTCAGTTGGCATCTGCCCTTGTTTGCTTTTCTGTTAGTTTCTCAGCTCCCCAGCCAGACTGGGCACTGAGGTGAATGACTTAGGCATGCCTTTGTACGTCTCTGTGGGATACAGGATTCTGTTAGGTACGGAGCCTATGCGATTGGCCAGTGGAGGTTGGAGGATCTGGTGGTAGGTCCTGGGCAGCCTGTTCCTGTCTTTCTGTCCCAGGACACACGCCTGCATAATCCCCAGTCTGCAGCGTGCGTGTGTCCACATCTGGTAACTTCCATATTTGGATTTGAAGTTGGTCCATTGGGTAAGTAAGAGAATATGTTGTTGTTTGGTTGCTAAATTGTGTCTGAGTCTGCAGTCCCATGGACTGCAGCACCCTAGACTCCTCTGTCCTCCACTGTCTCCCAGAGTTTGCTCAAATTCACGTCCGCTGAGTCATTGATGCTATCTAACCATCTTATCCTCTGCCTCCCTCTTCTCCTCTTACCTTCAGTCTTTCCCAGCATCAGGGTCTTTTCCAATGAGTCAGCTTTCAGCATCATGTAGCCAAAATATTGTAACTTCAGCATCAGTCCTTCCAATAAATATTCAGGGTTGATTTCCTTTAGGATTGACTGGTTTGATATCCGTGCAGTCCAAGAGACTGTCTAGAGTCTTCTCCTGCACCACAATTCGAAAGGATCAATTCTTCAGTGTTCAGCCTTTCTTATGGTCCAACTCTCACATCCATATATGACTATTGGAAAAGCCCTAACTTTGACTATATGGACCTTTGTCAGCAAAGTGATGTCTCTGCTTTTGAATACACTATCTAGGTTTGTCATAGATTCCTTTCCAAAGAGCAAGCATCTTTTAACTTCATGGCTGCAGTCACTGTCCACAGTGATTTTGGAGCCCAAGAAAATAGTCTGTCTCTGTTTCCCCTTTTCCCCTTCCATTTGCCATGCAGTGATGGAACTGGATGCCATGACCTTACTTTTTGGAATGTTGAGTTTCAAGCCAGCTTTTTCACTCTCTCTTCCATCGTCATCAAGAGGCTCTTTAGTTCTTCTTCACTTTCTACCAGTGTGTGGTATCATCTGCGTATCTGAAATCGTTGGTATTTCTCCCAGCAGTCTTGGTTCCAGCTTGTCAGAGTATGAGTCCTCAGCTATTCCACATAAGATTTAGCTGTTTATAGGAAACCGTGACATGCAGAGTGGAACAGTTAGGAGAGATGTAACAGGCAGAGCATGGTGGCTCATCTGCTTCCCACGTGCAGGACTGGATTGCTCCAGAATCTCCAGGATTTGCCTACTGATGTCAGGCTGTGGGTTTAGGGGCCTCATTTCCATGCATCCCTCTCTGCACTGTCGGATCCTTTCTACAGAAAGGATCTCCATTTCTGTGTTTATGTCATTCTAACGTCTGTATCTTCCCTTCCGTTTGTGGATTAAGCATGTAATCCAAATCTTGATCCCTCATAATAGAAGGACCTGTCATCCCTTTGCCTTGTGTGAGGGTATCTAATCCTCCAGCAGCTCCTTACCAGCTGGCGACCAGCCCTTTCTGCAGCAAAGCTGTAGATTTCACATTTTTCTGTTTCTCCTGTGCTGTGCAAGTTAATTTCAGCTCTTGTGTCTTTCCAACCATTTTCCCCTTGACTCAGTCAATATTTATTGAACCTGTGCAGCATTTTGCAGCGGCTCAGTTGCTGTAACTATCCCGATGTGACAGGGACTCAGCCCTGGCTCTTGAGTTGTGCTGAATTTAGTTAGCAGCTGACTGCAGGCTGAGAGTAGGACTGTCCTGTCGGTCAGCGCGCCTGGAGGAATTCAAGGGGCCCTAGGGCTTACAGAGATTTGAAGAAAGGAGAGAATGCGGGAGCAGGAAAGGGGAAGGGAGAGGGAAGCCCCAGACTTCAGTGTTTCTCTTTGTTTTCATGTTAATCTTACTTTGCAGAATCCAACAGCACAAGGGTTAGAAAAATAAAGAGGATCTCTCTGCTGGACAAAATAAAGAGAAGGGTTTGTTTCAGGTTGAATGATTTTAGTTGAGAAAGGTCTGGGCTGACATCTCTTCATGCATAAATTAATTCCATCTGTGAAAATGTTACAATTTCTTGAGACCTTTTACTTGGATTTTCATGGTGTCTCATTTGTCTGTTCTGGCAGAGGCATCTGCAGTCAGCATGGAATTAGTGGGATTTCATGGCTTCCATGCCAGCAACCCCAGGACAAAGTTCCAGATTGGAAATATGATTCTGGTTGTTAGCCAGACAGCAGAATTCAGGTGACACAAGGCATCTTCGACCTCTCACCTGGGCCACCGGCCTTTTCTGGTGGCATAGGACAGAAAGATGTGTAGAAACCAGATTTAAGAAAAGTATATTGGCATTCCCAAGTAGGTGGACATTCTGCCGGATGGTGAGGAGAAGGTGCTGTGTAGGCAGGCTGGAGCAGCAGAAAGTGTCTGGAAATTAGTTTCTTTTTTGTGTGCCCGAGTTTTCATTGCAGCTTTATAGGTAACAGACCCAAACCAGAAATAACCCAAATGTCCATAAGCAAGTAAATGGATACACAAACTGTAGCATGTCTATCCAGTGGAATACAATCAAAAAGGAATGGTATGCTACAGCACAGATACATCTCAGGGTCACAATGCTGAGTAAAATAAGTAAAAAATGTAAAAAAGTACATGTTGTACAAAATAAGTTGCTGCCTTGAGAGTAGAAAGATGTTTAGGACACAGACAAGAGTGGGATTCAAATTCAGCCTTTGAACACAATAGTTTCCTGCTGTATTTCAGAGCCTGGTCCTTCTCATGGTTGTAATGATTATAACCATGGTTATGGAATGACACAAGGCAAAGCTCCTTACAGACAGAGATCTAACTGCACCTGAATTCATGAATGTGAAATATGTGGGATAAAATACAGCTGCTAATAGATGACTGTACGGAAGTTCTTCCCAAATCACTACTTATATAGATCATTTATGTATGAGGTGATTGATGTAAGCAGTATCCATCATGAAAGCCTCATTTTACATTTCATGTGTAAATCATTTCATGTAAATTATATTGCTTTTCCCTACTTAATTGTTTAGAAATAAACTCAGTGTTTAATTCAGAGTCTTACTGCCTGTGCACATGTGATGTGGACGTGTCCGTCATTACTGAGCATTCTAAGGTTCTAACTATGAATACGTTAGCCACTGTCAAGTTAATATCTTTCTTTCATCTGTTCATAGATGGTTCAGTGAAAACAGGTTCCGGCAAGTCTGTTCTTCATGGTTTTGCTTCAGGTTGAAAGTGAAAGTGCTAGTTGCTCAGTAGTATCCAACTCTTTGCAACCCCATGGACTATAGCCCGCCAGGCTCCTCCGTCCATGGGATTCTCCAGGCAAGGATACTGGAGTGGGTTGCCACTTCCTTCTCCAGGGGATTTTCCTGACCCAGGGGTAGAACCGGGGTCTCCTGCATTGCAGGCAGATTCTTTACCATCTGGGCCACCAGGGAAGCCCTTCAGATGAGATCCACTTTGAAGTTGTTCAAAAGTCACGGTCACTGGGGTGACTCTGAAAGCAGAGGAGGCCTGTGAGACAGAGCGGCCCTTGGCATCCAGACTTGGATCCCGGGCCGGTCAATTGCTGGCCCCTTGCCGGCCTTCCTAGCCATCACCCCTCTCCCAGCCATGACCCATGTTCCCACCTTTCTGGAAATAGCACAGTGGGGGTTCATCATCTGGCCTCAGGACTGGGATAAATGAATGAACGACCTAGAGCTTATCTTTACTCTCATTCTGAAAAATTGTGTTCTCCTTCAACACAACAGTTGACTACTCCAGTCCATGGTGGGTTCCTTGAGAGTGGACTCCTCTTCCTTAAATGACCCAGTGTTCGTCCAGGCTCTGTTATCTATCTCTACAAAACTTGGATTTGTAACTGGAGGATTGCAGAGGGTGATATTGCAGTCATTGGATGTGTTACACACAGTGTAGGTAGCTGTTGCTAGCAGGAGAGACTGCAGAAATGCATCTTAGAAGCTTACGTTGCTGCTCACAGATTCAGGAATGCACTAGGCATCCTTACCTTCAGTTTGCGCTGAAGGACAGAGAACGTGGGATGGCAGCAGGCCTTTTGGTGCTTGAGCTGGTAGCTGAGGATTCTTTGGCTCGGCAGTGCTCAGATCTGGTGCCTGGAGTCGGAGCAGCCGTGTGGAATCCAGTCAGGCGCTGGGCAGGCGGACCTCCCGCCAGGGTCATAGAGGCCAGAGTCTCTGCCCCCACCTGCTACCATTGGGCAAGGGGATTTTCAGCCACACACGTGGTTGGGGAAGGCAGAGCAGGAGCTGAAGTCTGGGAGGGACACCCTTGTGAGATCTTGACTGTAAGCCTAAACTCTGATTTTTGAGAAGTAAACAAACCTCTACATAGTTGAACCAGGATTTCCAAATATTTAGTGATAGTAAAACCCACAATCCAATCTTTGATCAAGTTGCAAACCTTTTGTTAGAAAACGTATTTATTAGTTTAAGTTACTTAATTTATTCATGAATTAACTTGGCTGTGCCAAGTCAGCATGGGATCGTCTGTCTTTGTTGTGGCTTGCAGTATGTGGGATCCAGCTCCCTGACCAGAGATTGAACGCGGGCCTTCTGCTCTGAGAGTGCAGAGCCTTAACCACTGGACTGTTGAGGCAGTTCAAGCATGGGTTGGAAAATAATTTCCAGACACAGAGCATTTCAGAAGGGAGTGCGTTTATTAAGAACAAAGAGCAGACATAATGTGACTGTGAGCACAGCAGCCAGACTTCCTGACAGACCAGGGAGAGTCAACAGTTTTCGTAGGTTAGTAGCTGATTTTTATAGCCTCCAAACAAAGAAAATTCCTGCTGGGAGGTTGGCACTAGGTGATTGGTTAGGGCAGTGTACGGTAGTATGTGTGCGTGCTAAGTCAGTTCAGGTGTGTGCAACTTTTTGCAACCCTATGAACTGTAGTCCTCCAGGCTCCTCTGTCATGGGGATTCTCCAGGCAAGAACACTGGAGTGGGTTGCCATGCCCTCCTCCAGGGGATCTTCCCGACCCAGGGATCAAACCCGCATATCTTCTGTTTCCTGGATTGGCAGGCGGGTTTTTCACTATTGGCACCACCTGTTGGGCATGTTTGCCTAATTTAGAGTCACCTAGTCTGTTGGTGACAGAGAAGGCAATGGCACCCCACTCCAGTACTCTTGCCTGGAAAATCCCATGGACGGAGGAGCCTGGTAGGCTGCAGTCCTTGTGGTCACCAAGAGTCGGACACGACTGAGTGACTTCACTTTCATGCATTGGAGAAGGAAATGGCAACCCACTCCAGTGTTCTTGCCTGGAGAATCCCAGGGATGGGGGAGCCTGGTGGGCTGCCGTCTATGGGGTCGCACAGAGTCGGACACAACTGAAGTGACTTAGCAGCAGCAGCAGTCTGTTGGTGAAGATCACGGGGGCTTTTGACAACAGTTACAAAGGGGGTCAGTCAGCTTCAGAGGTGACTTTGGTTCTGGGCTCTGCTCCTGTGGCCTTAGTAAAAGGCTTCGCACATGTGCCCTTGAGGCAGGACTCAACACGGACAACCAGGAAAGCCCCAAGTTGTGTCCCTAAAGAAAACAGCAGCCCACGCTGCTTGTGTGATTTGAGTATGGCTCCGTGGTAGGGCAGGGCGCTGTCTCAGGCCCAGAGCAGGAGGAAGACTGGTTTTCAGGAGGGGCTACTTAGGACCTGTGATGAAGCCTTTCTGGCCCTGTCCTGGGGGCAGGACAGGAGGGCCCTTCTCTCCTTTCAAATTCCCAAACCCAAATGGGGCTTTTTCCTGCTTCCTGCATGACAGCCAGGGTGTGGCGTGGTGCCTGACTGTTGCCCTTTTTTTGGCCACGCCAGGAGGCATGCAGGATCTTAGCTGACCAGCCGGGGTTTGAACCTGTGCCCCTGCATTGGGAGCATGGAGTCTTCGCCGCTGGCCCACGAGGGAGCTCCCTGTGCCCGTTTCTTGAGGACAGACTGCAGTGAGTCCTGGCCCTCTTGCTCCTTCCTCAGTCTCCAGCCCTCCCAATGGGGCTATCCTCACTTCTGGGGTGGGAAGTGCCTCGCCTCTGTCTAACCCACCCACTCTGCACTTTATGCCTCCCCTCTGGAGCCTCTGAGCTGTAGTGAGCTGTAGCCCTTGCAACTGAGGATCTCTGCTTTTGAAAATTCTGCAATTCTTTTCATATCCTGCTAACTGAGTAAACCCAACCTGGACGCAAGGATGCTACAGGCTGAGCGGGGAACTGGTGGGAGACAGAGGACAGGCGGGGAGCAGCGCAGCCATGCTTGTTATGAAAGCCAGGGGACCTCCTCCTGCCGGCGCTGCTTCTCAAACATGCGCCTTTACATTGCTGGCAGAATGATTTTAACTTCTACGGTTGTAATGCAAACCAGTCAAGATTTTGTCCTGGGCAACTCTAAAGTGTTTTTTTTCAGTGTTTTATTTCTCTTATTTTCTAAGTGTGAAGACACACACACACACACCCCTCACCCCTGACTCTCAGCCACATGGTGGTCTAGTGCCTGAAAACCATGCCTTTAAGTACAAATAGAGTTTTTGCTTCATGCAGGAACCAGGCCACTCGGTGGAGATGTCAGTTCATTGAGTGGAGATGTCAGTTTGGGGCATTTGCACTGTTTAGTCCAAGGCAGCAGCCACAAGAGTCGTTTGTGTGGTGCTGGTTGAGCCACAGGCATTACCAGCAAAAGCGAAGCAGGGCCTCCCTGTCCAGAAAACTCGGTTTGACAATCCTCCCCCCATCTGCACTGTCCTTTAAAGCATGCATCCCACATCACAGTGTCTGATTGCTGGGTCTGCATGTCCTGTTTCACTTTGTCATGGGTCAACCCAGATGAAAAATCACTCCACTGGGGGTTTCCAGGAAAATAAATATCATCCCCACCACGACCTGTCTGAGTTACTACAGGGGGATTTGTTGGCAGTGTCCAGCCTTGCCAGGAATGGCCATAATGCTTGATTGCGTGCTAAGTCGCTTCAGTCATGTCCGACTCTGTGCGACCCTTTGGACTGCAGCCCCCCCAGGCTCTTCTGTCCATGGGATTTCCCAGGCAAGAATACTGGAGTGGGTTGCCATGCCCTCCTCCGGGGATCTTCCCAACCCAGGTATCGAACCCGTGTCTCTTACATCTCCTGCTTGGGCAGGCAGGTTCTTTACCACTAGTGCCACCTGGGAAGCCCCTTATTGTGCTTGATTGGAGAGATCCAAAAAGGTAGCACTGGGGCCAACGGCTGGCAAACTCAGCAAGGCCAGTTGGAGCCAGGATGTGAAGGACGGGTGACACTGGGTGATGGAAGCGATGGCCCATGCGTGGCCTTGGACTCTGGAGCCGAAGCCCTGCCCCTGATGAAAGGTCTGCCCCACCTGTGGCCAGTTGCCTGACACCTGAGTCTTAGTTTCCTTGCCAGAAACAAGGGCCTTCACTGGAGTAGGTGTGGTTATTGCTTCCCTGAGAGTTAAATGAGGTCTTGTTGGGACAGCCCCTGGCCAGGTGCCCAGCTCTGAGAAGCCCTAGGTTCCTCCTTCCCTCGCCCCTCCCCTTCCTGTCCTGCTCTGCTGTCTTCACTGGGCAGAGATGCTGAGAGTGGGCCCTGAAGGCCGGCTGGCCCTGGGCAGGGCTTTGCAGCATCTACGGGATGCCTGGGTGGGCAAGAATCCAGTACAACGTGCTGCGTAATTTTTAGAGAAACAAAAATCTTTCTTCAACAGAAAGCTTGTAAAGAAGCTCACAGTGTGGGTTAATAAAAATACAGAGGCTCCCGGGTGTGGAGCTGGGAGGGAGAGAGCAACCTCGGTCCCCGTCGGGTCGGTGTACTCACGCCCAGGGGAGCCTCCCCAACCTCAGTCCCTGTCCTCACGGGCTGGGGAAGTGTGAGGTTTCAGCCGAGGATGGAGACGCTGCCCCTGACCGTGGCCTGTGTTGCAGGTGTCGCCGTGTGAGCGGTGCCGCTGCGAGGCCAGCGGGGAAGTGCTGTGTGCGGTGTCCGCGTGTCCACAGACCGAGTGCGTGGACCCCGTGTACGAGCCGGACCAGTGCTGCCCCATCTGCAAAAACGGTAGGTGCCTGCGCGGTTGGCCCTGCGCGCCACCATGACGCGCGCGTTCCCGAGCGCCTTCCGTGGATGCAGGAAGAGAGGCACGATGGGATGCAGGACCGGATAAAGAACAGGGTGCAGGCTGGGATGCTTGTGAATTTCGATATTTGCATCCACGCCCTAGCACGCGAGTCCTGGCCCTCTGGGCCCCGGGGAACCCACGGGAGCTGGGTTCCAGTAAGGCCTGCTCTCTTATCGGTATCAGTCCCATGTTTTAAAGGCATTAAGGTCTTTGGAGGAAAATTCAATTTCCACTCTCGGGGCAAGTCGCTTACTTTAATTTAACTTTGTTTGTTCTTGCAAAGCAGTTTCTGTCTTTCCACCACAAATCAAACATGCCGGTTGAGCTCATTTACTTTTCATTACTAAGTGAATTAAACGTGGGACATCGATGAATATTTTTCGTAAGCAAATTAGGCAGGAAGAGAAAGAAGCCTCTCTTCTTCCGTGTGAGAGGCCAGGGGAGATCGGATGCCTCCTGCGCTTTGTCAAAGGGAAATGGCAGGATGGCCATGGTTAGCAAGGGAGAGTGTCTCCTCAGCCTGCAGGATGGAAACTGCTTTGTACCTGAGCTCTGAGCCTGTCTGGGCACCACCTACGAGGGTGTTGATGAGAGTGGGTTCTTCAGGAGGGTGAGGTGAACTGTGACCCAGGTGGGTGGGTGGATGAAGTGCTTTGAAGAGAGTTGACTCTGGTCATGAAGCGCATCTTCAGGTACAGAGGGGTCCTGCCCTGGGAGGGGGCTGGGCTGCCTCTGTGTGGTCCCACGGCCATGACGCAAGATGAGGCCAGAGCAGGGTGTCTCAGAAAGATGAAAGCAACTCCCCCACGGCCAGAGTGTGTCAAAGAAGAGATGAGCTTACTTATGAGGTTACCAGCTTATCAGCTGTGGAGTTGCTGGACATCAAGCCAGGAGATGTGGGCCTTGTCAGTGGCGGATGGTTAGCCCAGGCTGTTATTAGTGTCTGAGGCAATTCTGAGATTCTGCCATCATGCCCATCGACATTGTATAGCTGCGAGGTGCTTCAGACACCTCCAGGGACACACAGACATCCAGATGTCACACGGGAGATTTTTAGACTCTTGAAAGAAGTCAATAGAAGAGGAAGTGAAGTTTCTGTGGAAGCAGGATGGTGGCAGCATCTCAGTGGGCTGTGAAGAGAAGCAAGCCTGAAGAAGGGGGAGCTGGCTTCTGCCTAGGTTTGGGACCAGGACCTTTGAGGTCCAGGCTGCAGTACCCTGTGCTTGGCGGCCTGGTTCCGCCTTTCCCCAAGTCAACAGTATTTAGTGAATAGCTTCAATACAAGTGGCTCAAATAGTTGGCGTCCTAAGTATCCAAGATACTGTGTCTCACTTGTCAGTTATGATAAAAAACAAAGTTTTGGCCTTAGATAGTCAGGGAGTCCTCATCTCAATGTTTACAAAAGATAGGAAAACGTGGCTTGCATCCTTGAGGATTTTTCCAACCCCCAAAGCTTTATAAAAATTTCAAAGCTACAGAATATTGATAAATAGCACAAGGAACAGACATATACCCTTCACTATATATACCCATTGCTCACGTTTGCCTGTTTCGTTTGCTTTATGTCTTTTGATCTCTGTGTGTCCCCACTTCTGTATATAACTCAATATTGTCAATATATTTGCTTAGTTGTTCTTTTCCATAAAGCACGCGGGTATCTTCTATTTATACCACAATCAGCATGAAACCTACTGGGCAAAGTTCATGATTTTTTGCAGTTCTTTTTGCCCTTAAGATATATCCCAGTTAGGGTATACAGTTATAATTTATTTGAATTAATTCTTTCTCTTGTGTGGATATATTGAACTCTTATGAAGATTTAAAGTCACTTATTTCTGTTTGGTTCACTTTTTATTATTAAGATATAACTTTATTTTTTGGATAAGCAAACAATGTTCAAAAGTATGATCTGTATAAATAAGGTCTGGTCAGAGACTCATGGGATGTTTTAATATTGCACTGATGGTTTGAGGGGAGAGGAGATGGTTGCTCTGAAATCAAACTTCTAAATGCTCTGCCTGTAACCTTGAGAGACAGCATAAGATGAAATAAGGCAGGATTTGGTGAGTATTATGTTAGAGACTCTTAGAAGGAGGATGAATATGTTTTTTAAAAGTTAGATTAAGAAGGATTAATACAAAAGGATTTGTATTCAAAGGTTAGATTAATTATATCAAAACAACAACTTTTTATTTTCAGAAATGGACCCAGAAATAAATTTAAATGTGTCTAATCATGTAAGTTCTCTCTTAAGTTTTGTTATAACATATTCACTAGACATAATCTAGCTTTCATCTGTCTCTAGCTATAGGGTATTTTGACCTTGACAGGGCAGATAGTGTTTGGAATTCTTAGTGAAAATTTTGCTTGAAGAATGAGAACAGTTTCTCCTAGAAATGAAAGTCCTATGATAGCTGGTTGAGATCAGTGAATAATTTATGGTGGTCTGTCCCTATAACTGCACACAAAAATCAGTGTCTTCATAACAAAAAGTTACACATCTGATAGATTACAGATTATAGGACATCAGAAGTGATGCCTTATATAAAATTAAATGCTTGGATAGACTTAGCTTGGGTGGAACGTGAAGGTTTTAACTCCTGATCTTGGGAAATCAGTCTTCACTTTCACACTCTAATGTTTTAACCTGTGGCATTAACTAACTCCTTCTCCCAACAGAAGGATAATAACAGTTCAGTTGCAAGCTGCCAAAATCACTTGCATTAAAGGTGCAGAAGTTTGAAATCAAGAATGCCTGGAATATAAATAAATGATCACAAATCACATACGACTTAAAATATTCACTTTGTTGACTTGTATAGATCAATCTCCCAAGGATTTTCTTTGATAAAATGGTTGTTTGTGTGGAACTGATTTTCAGATTTTTTCAGCGATACAGTGAGTGTTCTGCTGACTTGCAGGATTTTGGGTTCTCCCTGGTGCTCGTGAGGCTGGCATTCATGGTACACATTCCTTTCAAGCCGGGGGTCAGAAGACCGCATCCTGCATGTGGGCACGTTTTCTTACTTTGAGCATTCAGAGGAAGAAGGCTGACAAATGTAGGACGTCGGCGTTGAAATGTGAGAGTCTTGTTGGGATTAACTCTGGCTCTCCAGTGTGGAGTGTTATACCTGAGGGGGTATGTCCACCAAAAGCACGATTTACAGGGATTGTGTATCTCCCTGAAGTATTCAGTGCTGCTTGGTGTTAGCTATTTGCAGCTTTATTTCCACCAGAGAATGAGGATGGCTATTTTTTGGAGGAAAAGGACAGTTTTTACGAAACTTTTAAGATAAATACAGAGATTTCACATTATTAGAAGCACTCTCTTGGAAAATATGTGAAAAGCACTAAGAATTAGACACAGTTGGATTTTGCTTTTTCTCCTGTGTATTTCAGACAGCAGGATAAGATCATAATTAAACCACATGTAGTAAGCGTGGAATGATGTGTGTGTGTGTGTGTGTGTGTGTGTGCAAGATATCCTTCTCATAAGGAAAAGACCATTCCCACATGGCTTCAATGTTATACTTTTCTAAAATTTTTACCAAAGAAACAATACCTATCTCATGGAAACACTTGGTCATTGCTTAAGATACTACAATTTTGTCCATAAAAAATGAAGGAAACTATGAGTATCAGAATTAATACTTGATTATACTGTTTGTTTTGTAAAATTGGTATGTAAAAATCAGCTGTATGTCTAGATACCAGCAACAAACAAATAGAAATGAATTAAAAAGTACTCTCTCAAATAACATCATATATGTCAAATAATTAGAAGTAAATATAACAAAGTTGTACAAGATTGCCACACTTAAAAATCTTAAAGCTTTATTGAGAGAAATTAAAGAAATCCTTAGTAAATGGAAGGATAGACAATGTAATGATCAGAAAACTCAGTAATGTAAAGATGCTGGCAGCCTCAAATTATTCTGTTAAATAAACAAAATCTATGTATTCAGCATAATTCCAATAAAAAATAAATACAATGACTTTTATGTGCAAGTTACCAAGTTGGTTTTAAAATCTACATGGAAATACAGAAGTTAAAAGCTGGCCAGTGAAATACAGAAGAAGAATAATGAAGCTGTAGAATCTGCACTATAAAAGTGATGAACACACTGTGGTATTGTCTCAAAGATCAAAAAACTGGCAAATGGGATCAGAATAGAGTCAGAAAAGACTCAGGCATAAAAGATCACTAGATGCATGATGAAGGTGATCCTGTGGCACAGAGAAGGGGGTGATCTTTCCAGTAAAAGGTACTAGGTGAGTTGGATAGCAGTCTGACAATAAAGGTATCTTGACTCCTTCCTCACATAGTACCAAAAAATCAATTCCAAATATATTACAGATTTAAATATGAAAGCTAAAATAATGCTTTCAGAGGAAAACAGAGAACATCTTTATAATTTTGATTCGGCAAAGTTGAATTTTAAAAGATACTTAGAAGACTTACCATATGGAAAGAATTGATAAGTTGAATTTTATTAAAATTAAGAACCTCTATTCATTAAACAACACTATTAAACCAATGCAAAGCAGCCCACATGTTGGAAAAAATATGCAGTGCCTATATCTGACAAGTGAATAAACCATTCTAACACATCAAAACAGAGAGATGGAAAAGTAGGGACGAAGAGTAGAGAGAGAAAAATCTAAAGGAATTCCCACTCTGTGAACCTCAGTGTCCTTCTTCTGGTTCCACGAATCATACAAACAAGTTGTCTCACTGAGTTTTGCATACTAGGATGCTGCTACTCACCACTATTTTCATAACATTCTGTGATAAGGTATGTTCTTGGTGCACAGAGTCCCAGGAGAAAAGTAAGTTGAATTTCCTATTTTAGTGAAATTAAACTAGTATTAATCTGGAGTAGATAATGATAAATTAAGAGGCATATTTTAATGCTTAGAAAAATCACTAAGAAAATCGACAAGGTGGTTGACCCTGGTGGTCCAGTGGTTGAGAATCCGCCTGCCAGTGCAGGGGACATGGGTTTGCACCCTGATCTGGGAAGGTCCCACATGCTGTGGGGCAACAGAGCCCATGTGCCATGACTACTGATCCTACGCGCTGCAGGGCCGGTGCTCCACAGGAGAAGCTCCCACAATGAGAAGCTCCCATGCTGCAGCCCGAGAGCAGCCCCCGCTCACTGCAACTAGAGAAGGCCCTTGCACAGCGATGAAGATGCAGCATGGTGAAAAACAAATAAATGAATTTTTTAAATGAGAATTATTATGGCCCAGGTACTAAAGCAAAGCAAAGACATCACACAGAAAACACAACTACAGATCAATATTTTCTGTGATTATAGATGGAAAACTCCTTGACAAAATATTGACAATCTGAATTCAGCACCATAAAAAGGATGATACAGTATAACCAAGTGAAATTTATCCCAGGATTGCAAGGTAATGTATGTATTATCAAAAAGATGAAGAATTTAAAAAATGACCTCAAAAATGAAGGAAAAGTATTTGACAGTATTCATCACTCACTGATGATTCAAGCTCCCAACAAAATAGCAAAAGTGAAATTTCTCATCCTGATAAAGTGCAGCTAAGAATAATCTATGCAAAGTAAAGTGAAAGTGTTAGCTGCCCAGTTGTGTCTGGCTCTTTGCGACCCCATAGACTGTAGCCCACCAGGCTCCTCTGTCCATGGAATTCTCCAGGCAGCAATACTGGAGTGGGTAGCCATTCCCTTCTCCAGGGGATCTTCCCAACCCAGGGATCGAACCCAGGTCTCCTGCATTGTAGGCAAATTCTCAGACAGAGCCACCAGAGAATAATCCATAGCCACAGGTAACATCATACATAGTAGTGAAACACTGGATGTTGTGTCAGTAAGGTCAGGGAAAAGGCAAGATTATCCACTTTTACCACTTTTATCCACTACTGTAGTGGATATTCTACATGATGGGGAAAAAAAAGAAGAAGAAAATGATAAAGCAAATTAAGGGGTAAAGTTGCCTTTACTCTGACATGTCATGATTCTACATTTGAAAAATTCCAAAGTATACACATACACACACACACACACACACCCCCATTAGAACTAATGAAGAATAATGTCAGATTAATGTATAAAAAGTCTATTTTGGGGTAGCAAGCAGTGAACCACTAGCAATAGACAGTAAAAATGAAACAGAAAATAGTTCCATTTGCAATAGCATCAAAAAGAGTAGAATACTAAGGAATAAATTTAACAACAAATGTGAAAGATTTGTACACTGAAAGCTACACATTATTACTGAAAGAAAGGAGATATAAATAAATGGAGAGACATTTTATGAATAGAAGTCTCAATATCATCAAAATTGCAGTTCTTCCAAAATTGATCTATAAATTCAATGAAATTCTGTACAAATCCCAGCATACTTTTTGAGTTAAAAATTGAAAAGCTGATCTTAAAATTCCCATGGATCATAAAGAATAGACAAAACAATTTGGAAAATAACAAAACTGAAGAATTGGTGCTCTCCAATTTCATAACATACTATAAAGTCTTAATAATCGAAAACTGTAATGTTAGTACAAGGATAGACATGCAGTAATGGAACAGAGTTGAAAGTCTAGAAGTAAGTCCAGAATGTAAATCCTTACATATTTATTTTTCACCAACATACAAAGGCATTTTCAATGGGGAAAAAATGAAAGAACAGTCTTTTCAACAAATGGGGCTGGGGCTATTACATACCCTTGTGTAAAAAGAAAAAAAAATAACTTAGATCCTTGCTTAAATCAGTCTACATACAAGCGTTAACTCAAAATGAATCACAGAATTAAATGTAATTTTTATATAATAACAAATAAAACATTGTCATGACCTTTAGTTGGGCAAAGAGTTCTTAGATTCAACACCAAAATCATAACTCATAAAAGGGGAAAAACTGATAAATTGCCATAGAAATGAGAAGTTTCCATATTTCAGAACATATGATTACAAAAGTGAAAATATAAGGTACAGACTGTGAGAAAATGTTTGCAAATTATATATCTGATAAAAGTCTTTTGTCCAGTATATATAAAGAATTCATATAACACAATGAGAACATAAACAACCCAATAAAAATTGGGCAGAGTATTTGAACAGATAGTTCAGCAAAGAAGATAAACAAATGTAAATAAGCACATAAAAATATTCTCAACCTCCTTAGTCCTTAGGGAAATAAAAATTAAAGTCACACTGAGATACCGGTGTACCCCACTAGAACAGTTTTAATAGTAATAATAATAATAATAAAGACGATACCAGGCATTGGCAAAGATGTGGAAGATGTGGAGAAACTAGACTCCGCATCTGGAACCCATTGCTGGTGGGAATAGTCCATACACTTTGGAAAACAGTTTGGCATTTTCTTAAAAAGTGAAGCAAGTGAATTCCTTGACAGTCCAGTGGTTAGCACTCAGAGCTTTCACTGCCAGGGCCCAGGTTCAATCCCTGGTCAGGGAACTAAGATCCCATAGGCCTTGTGATGTGGCCAAAATAGAAAAAAAAAAAGTGAAGAGAAAACTTACTATCTGTCCTAGCAATTGCATCCTGGAATTCAATCCAAGAAAACTAAGCATATGTTTATGCAAAGGTGTTAGATAAATATTCATGACAGGATTATCCTTCATAGCTGAAAAAATGAAAATAATCCAAATGTCCAGCAGTGATGAATGGATAAACAGCATATGTTTATTTCCAGGCAGTGGGATATTCAGTTCAGTCGCTCAGTCATGTCCGACTCTTTGCAACCCCATGGACTGCAGCTTGCCAGGCCTCTCTGTCCATCACCAACTCCTGGAGTTTACTCAAACTCATGTTGATTGAGTCGGTGATGCCATCCAACCATCTCGTCCTCTGTCGTCCCCTTCTCCCACCTTCAATCTTTCCCAATCAGGGTTTATTAAATCAGGGACTTCCCTGGCTGTCCAGGGGTGAAGACTGTGCCTTCCCGTGCGGGAGCTGCTGGTTTGATCCTTGGTGTGGGAGCGAAGATGCCACGTGCCTTGTGGCCCCAAAACCAAAATAGAAAACAGAGGCAATATTGTAATGAATTCAGTAAAGACTTTAAAATGGCCAACATTAAAAAAAACTTAAAAAAGAAATCAGCAAATGATGCATGCTACAAAATGGTTGTACCTCAAAAACATCCTGAATGAAAGAAGCAAGTTGCAAAGACCACATATTGTATGATTCTTATTTGGAATGTGTAGACAAGACAGATTTTTTACAGGGAGAAAGCCCCTGGGATCAGAGAGAGGATTAACCACAGATGGGTGTGTGGGAATTTACTGAGGTGATGGAATGTTTATTAATTGGGTTGGTTACTAAGATCATTAAATTGTATGCTTGCACTGAGTGAGTTTTATAGTATTTCAAGTATGCCTCAATAAAGCTGTTAGAAATATAGACAGATCTCTTTAAAAGATGGCTCAGTGCAGTTTTTGTAATTTCCTTTGGCTGACTTCTAAGGCCAGCCTTGACTGCATAGCCTTTCATCTTTCCTTAAAGCGTTTCAAACCCTGTGCTGGTGCCTTAGCTGAGACCCTCCTAAGTATATCCTGTTATGTACCTTGAAGGGCTTGGAGGTTGTAGAAAGTTGCAGACATACAAACCCCTAAAGGTATGTGGCTTTTGCTAGACTTTGGGCTCGGAGCCCCATGCATGATGTAGATGTGCAAACCTCCTGTTCTGTACCCTTCACTTACAGTGTAGGCACCTCTCTCCCTCCTCAGTGCCTCACTTCCTCATGGCATTCTAGACTCTTCTTGATGATCCAGCTTCCTAGGACACGGGGCTGCAGATCCCCTGAGAATCTGGCTGCCTCCAGATCTCATGCAAATAGTGTGCTCTTTGGGGATCCCAGACCCCAGAATGCAGTGTTCACCCCGTTCAGGCCTGGTGAGCATCACCTGCAAGGCTTGTTATAACACAGACTCACTGATCCCTCCCACTCTGCACAGTTCTGGATCCAGCTGGTCAGGGCTGGGGCCAGAGAGGGCTTCCATGGTGGCTCAGGCAGTAAAGAATCCACCTGCAATGCAGGAGACACAGGTTCAATCCCTGGGTTGGGAAGATCCCCTGGAGGAGGGAATGGCACCCCACTCCAGTACTTTTTCTTGGAGAATCCCATGGACAGAGGAGCCTGATGGGCTACAGTTCTTGGGGTTGCAAAGAATTGAATATGATTGAGCGAATAAGCACAAGAACCGGCCAAAGAGTTTGCCTTTTTAATATGTGCCTCCCTGGGTGCTTCTGGTGCCCTTGGTCTGGAACCATCCTTGGAAAACTGTTGCTTTGAGGTACTCATCTTCTTACTCTTTGATTTTTCCTCCCAAATTTAAGAAAAGAAGCATACTGTGGAGCTGGGCAGCTTTAGGCATGAATGAGATCTTTTTGAGATTGTGAAGCATTTTATTGTTTTTCTAGAGATTTCAGAGTTCATAGAAATATGTAACATGTAGTCTTATTTTACCTTTTCGTACTGTTTGTGGGGTACTCACAGCAAGAATCCTGGAGTGAGTTGCCATTGCCTCTCCCAGTGGACCACAGTTTATCAGAACTCGGCACTATGACCCTTCTGTCTGGGGTGCCCTGCACGACGTGGCTCTAGGCATCATGGAGTTGTGCAAACCCCTTTGCCACGACAAGGCTGTGATCCATGAAAGGGATCAAGCCAGTCCATCCTCAAGGAAATCAACCCTGGATATTCACTGGAAGGACTGATGTTGAAGCTGAAGCTCCAATACTTTGGGCACCTGATGTAAAGAGCCAACTCACTGAAAAAGACTGATTCTGGGAAAGATTGAGGGCAGGAGGAGAAGGGGATGACAGAGGATGAGATGGTTGGATAGTTTAGTACAGATTCCTGCTCCCCAACACCCTGTGTTTCAATAGCTCATTGTTAGAGATAGGCTGCAGAGTTGACTATAAGTCTAGTAGCTGAAGCAGAAAAGAAAGTCCTAATAAATATTACCTACAAAAAGAAATGCCCCAGAGAAAATTACTTCCTACTGAACAGTTTAAAAATAATTAAAAATAATACATAATTAATTTTTTTTCTCACTCCAGTTTATAGTCTCTGGGGGCATAGAATTGTCTACTGTTGTTCTTATTTTTTTATATTAAACAAAAAACTAAAATCAAGACAGTTTAAATCTGATCACAGTTATTTAGTAACTTGCTGATATGAGGCATGTGGTATATTTTTCCCTGGTTTGGTGTGCTTTTGTTTTTCAATTTTATTGAAGTATAGTTGATTTACAGTGTTGTTTTAAGTTCTGCTATACACCAAAGTGACTCAGGTGTACACACATATATTTTTTTTTTCATTGTGGTTTGTCATAGGATATTGAATACAGTTCCTTGTGCTATACAGTAGGATCTTGTTTATCCATCCTGTATATACTAGCTTACATCTCTTAATCCCAAACTCCTAATCCTTCCCTCTCCCCCGCAACTCCTTGGCAACCCTAAGTCTCTTCTATATGTCTATGAGCCTGTTTTTATTTTGTAGGTATATTGATTTATGTCATATTTTAGATTCCACATATAAATGATATCATGTGATATTTATCTTTCTCTTTCTGACTTACTTAGTAAGATCATCTCTAGATCCATTCATGTAGCTGCAAATAGCATTTTAAAATATTTTTTAATGATTGCATATTTGTGTATTTTGCAAAATTTTTACAATAAGTCTGGTTAACATCCATCACCATACAGTTACAAATTTTTTTCTTTTGATGAGAACTTTTAAAATCTAACCTCAGCAACTTTCACGTACACAACACAATATTAAGTAAAATCACCATCCTGTATGTTACATCCCTATGACTTTTTAAATTTATAGCTCAAAGTTTATACTTTTTAACTCCCTTCTAAGTATTTTTAATGTAAAAACTTTATTCACCTCCTTGTTAGCATTTCCCAAGAGCTCAACTCCAAAGTGCTAGCATATTTCTATTCCATGTGTTTACTTACACTTTGGTTTTGTGGGAGCGATGATTCAGAGGCTATTCCATGAATCCTCACAAAACCCGTGGGCACCCATATTTATGTTTTAGAGAAGCATTCACCTGCCCCACAGTGTTCCTCATCCTTTGTGAACTAAGATCAGCTCTGGGTTTACTAAGGTCCACGCCAGGCCAAGCCCTCAGTGTCCCAAGCTCAGACAGCTCTCAGATCTCTTCACTTCTGACAAGTTAGACAAAGAGAAGAGATGGGTCGGGTTTGATCTCTTGAATTCAGGAGCTTAATTTGTTTCCATCTCCTCTGGAGATCTTTGAATCATCAGCTCCTCATTGCAAATTTGTGGATAGCTTAAAATGACACTTTTGTTTGCAAACATTGGGCATAATCTCAGTTTTTAAGAGACTGCCACCAAGTCGCTGTTGCCTGATTATCACAATGAAGTGCTTTTCTGAGTGAAGTGCATGTTGAAACTTCTAGGCAGAAGGTACACAACTGCGGCTTTATTTGTGTGTTTCCTGGAGTCCAGCTCCATCTGTCCTTGGATTTCGGACGGTGCTAGGACTCAGGTCCCAGACCAGCCTCCACGCGGCTCGGCCACTTGCACTTTACAGCATGCTCTGTGAACTTGCAGAGGACCAGGCCTGGAGCCAAGACGTGAGCACAAGCGTCCTCACGCAGAAAACCTCCATCCTGCTTCCTGAAGCAGCTTAATTCCCCTGTGCGTCCTTCTCACAGCTCAGAGCTTGAATCACATTGTCTTCTTATGTGGGAAAGGTGGAGACAGGTCATTAAAACTGCTCTTTTGTTGAATATTTGACTCTTTTTTTTTTAGACTTTTGTAGAGGAGTCTGTGTGTGTGTGTGCATATTTATTGCTTTTATAAAACATGGAGGCACTTATTATATATTTTACATCACATGCAAGGATGAGTCAGGTTCCTGCCCTTAATGAGTTCATCAACTAGAGGGGTAAACTAGTGGTCTGTAAATATTGTCTGCTGCTTTCCTTGAATGATGATGAAAGTGGTGAGGAAAGTAGGGGGAAAACTGAGTAATACTGCAGGAAACATCGCCAAGTGTACGGCCTCTGTTTGCTCTGAATTATTTCTTTAGGATAACCTCCCAGGAGTGAGATGATTAGGGCAAAGGCTGGGGACATTTTTATCACTCTGGTAATATCACCATGTTGTTTTATAGGAGGTCATATACAATGTGAAACCTCTGGTTCTGTGATAAAATTGCTAGCCTTGTATTAATTTAATTTATAGAAAACAGTGTCCATGGTTTGAATATTAAGCCCCAAAACTAGACAATAGCTTGATGATATTTTTTCTTTCAATGTGTTCTACTCTTCCACCTTCTTAACAAAATGACTTTAAAGAGAAGGTTGAGTGGTTCTTGATGGTTGAAAGTCATTGATATGAAATCCAATTTTGGGGGACTTCCCTGGTGCTCCAGTGGTTAAGAATTTGCCTTGCAATGCAGGGGACTAGGGTTCGATCCCTGGTCTGGGAACTGCGATCCCATATGCTGAGGGGCAACTAAGCCAGTGTGCTGCAACTAAGTAAAATAAATAAATAAATAATTTAAAAAATCATATTAAAAAAACAATTATTGGACTGCTCTGGAATACAATGAGGTTTTCAGAATAATAATTTGATCAAGTAACCTCATTTGTCTGTAATCCTTTCTGGAAAATGAACATATTAAATGTAACTACATCTGTGGATGTTTTTTGACAGTCAAGTTAAGGAGGTGGGTTTAGATGAGTTTCATTCATCCAATCAGCTGATACTGTTTGATCCTCTGCTGTGTGCCAGGAGATAAGATGGCAAATGGAGAAGATCACAGGAGGGACCGGGAGTGATCTCGCTGGGGGGAGGAGGCTGGGATGGGGGCAGGGAGGACTGCAGTCCTTGGTGGGGGCTATGGAGGGGTGAAGATGCCCCTGTTTGTGGGCTGGGATAGTCCCACAGGCCTGGAAGTGGAGGCACGGCTGGGTCCTGAGAGGCAGGGGCAGGGGATGGCACAGACTAGCTCTCGAATGATCATTATGCCATATTAGGGGATCAGATTTAATCCCAAGGTAGCAAGGCACCAGAGAAGGGCCTGGGGGATGGAAGAGGTGCACTTGTATTTGAACAGAAGCAGTTATTCTGCTGGCGAGACCCAGGGTACTCGGAAGGGAAGGTTGAAGGTTCTGTTGGAAGAAAGACCATGACTCACGGATACTCTTTGCCCAGCGTGTGCAGCTGACAACTTAGACTAAACATGGAGAAGCAGCGTGTAAAACCCTGGCTTTGGAGCTGGACACATGTTAGTCTCCAGCTGAAGCCCTGTCCCCTGATTGGACTTGCTTATTGTCTTCACCTACAAATGAGGTGCTTATCTCTAGGCACCCGCCAGAATTGTCATGAGGATTAAATGCTAAGTGCCTGCTGCCTAGTCAAGCCTCAGAGCCATTTTCTCCCATCCTTGACTTCCTAGGGGCTCCATTTAAATCTGTGCTTCTTATAACATAGGTAATCAACAAGGACCTCCTGTAGAACACAGGGAATTCTACTCAATACTCTGTAATAACCTATATGGGAAAAGAATCTGGGAAAAATAGAAATGTATATATGTACATATAACTAAATTGCTTGGCTCTTCTATCCCTGAAACTAGCACAACACTGTAAATCAACTATATTCCAATTAAAAAATAGGGTTTTTTTGGTATTTTTAAAAATTTATTTATTTTAATCAGAGGATAATTACTTTATTATGAAGGTTTTTGCCATACATCAATATGAATCAGCCACAGGAATTTATGTTTTAAAAATACTTTAAAAAAATTGTGCTTCTTAAAAATTCCACATGTCACCAGTTTTTCTTTCAAGGAACCCCTAAATTTGTACCACAAATGCTCTGGCAGCTTGTCCAGCCTCAGCCAGGAGTGAGGACCTCGGCTGTAAAAGAGGTCACGTTTCCAGCTGTATTTCACAAGCAAGACTATTTGTCCTTTGCAAGATTATCCATACCTACTCCCTCGCCATCATTTATCTGTTAAAAGCCGCTTGGTCATTAATATAGTTGTCTCACGTATCTCCAGCCTGTGTCCTCAGCAAAAGGGAAATCAATTGTCACAAGATACAGTAAAGCCATTCATCCAAGGCGGGCAGGTACTTTCACCCCATCCACAGCCTGATCAATAGTGCCATTACCAGAGGTAACTTGAATTGCCTTCAGAACCCTTCCATGGGATGTGTTCTGGTAGAAATGAGCTGTCAGTGGCTGACAGTTTGAGACAAACGGCCCCATGGACAGCTCACCCAATCTGTCTCCATCTCGCAGAGAACAAGCCAATGAATATTCTCCTCAAACACCTTCAGTGGGTGCGTCCATGAGATGTAAAATACCCTCTTTGATGATCAGCAGACACATGCTGCTCTTACACTAACAGCAAAACCCAAAGCTCTTATTTGTCTTTCAGGAAGATAAACTCCAGGTGTAAAAGAGCCCATTACCCTGGGAGGTACCCATAACCCACTGGTTCTGAAAATTGCATCTCATCTTTTCTCAGACAAATGCCTTCACTTAAGAGCAGTTACAATTTGGTAATCCTGACAACTGTGAACTGAATTTATCTTTAATCACACATTCGCTGAGTGTCTATGGGAAACGCGTCAGCCATCGCTGAGTAAAGCATTACTGTAGGGCGAGAAACATCACTGTTCTTTAATCAGGAGCACTCACATGTTTTAAATAATAAGAGAGGCAGGCCTCTGAATAGACTGTCTGTATTTTAACGTATGTGATGCCCTGATTCTCGTAACGCTGGATAAAAATGCGGTAGTTTGAACAATGCTTTGGTCACCTGAAGACGTGCAGTCACAGTAGGTACCAAAGAACATTTCAAACTTCACCCCTCGAGAGCACCAGATGCTGGTACACCTGCATCCAGGTCCTCTGGAGGGGACTGACTAAAAATGGCTGGACTGTGAAAGAAGGCAGACAGTGATGCAATGTCCAGCACTCTTTTCTGACCATTAGAACTATTCCTCAGCAGTGTTCAGAGGCTGAGGAGCCCGATTCAGAGATTAATAAATACTTTCCAAATTGGACCAGAGGACTTGAAGAGCCCTTCAGTGCTAAAACTCTATTATTATTATTTGACACTATGTATATACTGACACTATATGTTTAGTGTCTCACAATAATAATAACTCTATTATTCTTTGACACTAATGCAAACCTGTCCCAGGAAGCCTTACTCAACAATCCACTTTGGGGACATGGAAGGAACAAGATTCCTTTCTTTGGTTAATTCAGATGTTTGCTTGTTTTTTTCTCCATCTTCCTTATATCAGTAAGTCATTCCGTAAATTAACAAGATAAAAGTTAAAACACTTACTCTTTGAATACCCACAGAGAGAGGATCCTGTATCTCCTTCCCCTAAAGTGAGTGGAGAGACATGTAAAATCCAGGCAGGGGGACTGGAGCCTTTCCAGGGGTCTGGAGCTGGCAGAAGGGTTGCTGGCTGTGGGTTCCCCCACCCTCCTATGCTGCCTTGCCTGGACCTCACTTTCATTTATGCCAAAGGGAATAAACAAAATGGGGGAGAATATATATGAAGTTGCCTTTATAAATTATATATATATATATGTACTGCTCATTTGCTCAGTTGAGTCTGACTGTTGGCGGCCAGCCCCATGGACTGTAGCAGACCAGCCTCTTCTGTCCATGGGATTTTCCCAGGGAAGAATACAGGAATGGGTTGCCATTTCCTCCTCCAGGGGATCTTTCCAACCCAGGGATCCAACCTGCATCTCTTATGTCTCCTGCATTGGCAGGCAGGTTCTTTACCACTAGCACCACTTGGGAAGCCATATATAAGCCATATATACATATAATGTATACTAAAGATGGTGGAGTAGACGGATGTGTGCTCATGTTCTCCAGCGAGAACACCGAAATCGTATAGTCAAAGCTTTGGTTTTTCCAGTAGTCATGTATGGATGTGAGAATTGGACCATAAAGAAGGCTGAGCACCAAAGAATTGATGCTTTTGAGCTGTGGTGTTGGAGAAGACTCTTGAGAGTCCCTTGGACTATAAGGAGATCCAACCAGGCAATCCCAAAGGAAATCAAACCTGAATATTCATTAGAAGGACTGATGCTGAAACCGAAGCTCCAGTACTGTGGTCACCTGATGCAAAGAGGCAACTCATTAGAAAAGACCCTGATGCTGGGAATGACTGAAGGCAGGAGGAGAAGGGGATGACAGAGGACGAGATGGTTGGATGACATCACCGACTCGATGGACATGAGTTTGAGCAAGGCCCAGGAGATGGTGAAGGAGAGGGAAGCTCAGCGTGCTGCAGTCCATGAGGTCACAAAGAGTCGGACATGACTGAACAACTGAATAACAACAAAATATATATAAAATGTAAAGGAGGGCTATGCCTTAGGAAATAAGTGATTAATATTTTCAGAAGTATCATACATTTCCCCCTAAACGTCCCAAATTCAGTTGTCTCCTAATATTTAGATTTTTGAAGGCCCCTCGCCACCCCTGGAGAGGCCCAGCACACAGCCCCCAGCTTTCCCGCAGGCCCTGCCTGCTTGGGCTGACCCTGCCCAGAGCGTCGGCCAGATCACTCACCTGCTCTGCTGCAGTTGCTCCGTCCACCTGGAATGAGTCAGAAAATCTGGAACAGACCTGCTTTCCAGGGCCAGTGCCCACGTCTGTGTCCTGTATTACACACGCTTCTCACCTTCCTTCACAGAAAACCCTGCGACCCCCGGACATTGGCTCCCCCAGGAGGGATGCCTCGTTGGCTGGTTTCTGCCTGTGCAGCCGTGAATGGCCCTGAGGCCAGGGAATTGCTTGTTTTATTTTCCATTCTTAGCTGCTGAGAATAAAATGTCAATTAGAGTATTTTTTATATGTTTCCAGGATCTTATTTCCTCCTAAATAAGACCAGTCTCCCTGCCCTGACTTTGAAAGAGTGACCATACCAAGCTCCCGAAACCCTGGAAGGAAATTTTGTCTTTTCAGCTCTGGTAAATACCTTCCTGACCCTCAGCCCCACTGTCTCTCTGGGCACTGACCCATCTTGAGTGCCAGGAACATCTCACACCAACTGCTTCAAACCCCAGGCTCCAGGAAATCATGATCACCAAGGCCGCCTGCTGTTCATTATGTAAGATACAGCATCGAAATAATGAAGATGTAAGGCTGTTCCCTCTGGCCCCTGAGTAATGAAAAGCCTCCAGGAAGGGCTCATTCATTAAGATTTTATAAGCTGGGGTGGGGTGGGGGGTGGGAATAAAAGGATATTTGTTTTAAGGAAAGCTATTTTCGTACAGTCTGGTCTTACTTTAGAGGAAATTTGGAGAGAATGTAAATTTATTTAAAAAAAGAAAAATGAAATCCAGTGCCCTCCAAGTGGTCTTTTACCTGTGGGGGAAATGCTTAACTAGTAACATTTACTTCACAAATTCTAATCAAACAGACAAGAATCTGATTTTTGTTCTGTGTTCTGATGGCATGTTCATATACTGGGAATGCAAAGAAAAGCTGAAATTGGCTCTTCTTCCCCATCATTTAAACTTACAGTGGTTTACAACACCTCACTAAATGGGCAAAAATCCAAAATTTCAAAAAAATTTTTCGAAATTGCTAAAAAGATGAAAAAAGCCAGCTCTACCCCAAGGGATTCTCCAAGCAGAGGCGCCTAGTGGGTTACAGTCCATGAGGTCGCAAAGTCGGACGCGGCTGAAGCGACTTAGCACAAGGGAAGCAGCGGTCTGGCGGGACGGGGTCCCTGAGCAGCTGATTGGAATGAGCAGCTGAGCCTCGCCCCTCCTCTCCTGACTCCTCCACCCCTGCCATGCAAGTCTGAATAACGCTTCACTGTTTGGCGAATAGGGCTTCCCTGATCACTCAGCTGGTAAAGAATTTGCCTGCAATGCAGGAGACCCTGGTTTGATTCCTGGGTCGGGAAGATCCCCTGGAGAACTGATAGGCTACCCACTCCAATATTCTTGGTCTTCCCTTGTGGCTCAGCCGGTAAATAATGATTTTCTTAGCATCAGGCTTAAACAAATTTTTTTTAAAGGAATGAAATTAGGAAGAAAGTGAACATTTAAAAAACCTTCAGTATTGATTTTCTGTTTCTCAAAGCTATGGGTGATGAACTTGCAATTCGTACAAACTTTGTCTAGTCATTTTGGAGGGTTGTAGTAAACTCAGTGATCACATAGGAATAAACTAGAAAACATCCATCTATTTAAGAAGCATCAGCTTCTAGTTCATAAGTTGGTAGTCATTTTGAGAAGACCGTCTAAAGACAGTGATTTAACAGGCATGACAGTAGAAGGCGTGACAAAGCTATCATTCTCTGAACTGTGAGTTCTCATTGAGAGTCACTTAATAGGGATTAACTTTACTCCTTTTCAACTGCAGAGTTGCATGTATTTGTACATAAAGTAAAACAACTGCTGTCAATAAGTTGTCTCCAATAGAAATAGAAAAACAGTAAAAAAAAAAAGTAAATAATGTCAGTGTTATATCAGTTTTTCATGTGTTTCAGATAGATCAATTCAGCTATTTTCAAAAACAAAGTCAGTTGACTTTTTTTTACAATTCAGTTTCAGGAATCAAAGCTAAGCTTTTGGAAATTAATTTCATCAAAGACAAAACATCTAGTGCAATTGCTAATTCTATTTTAGGTGCATTTTGAGAAGTTCGATGTTGAAAGTAAAATTATTTTTAACTGCTACTATGAATTCAATTTTGCAGAAAAGAGCGTCATTATAAAAACATGACCTACCTAAGGAATCAGCTGGGTAGGAATCAGCTGGGTAGATTTGAAGTTAATTGTGGTGCATATATTATTCATAATTGTGTCCCAACAAATTGATATGCTAAAAATAACTACAGAAGCTATAATTGTCAAAATTATTAAATAATTTTCTAAGCATGTCTTTTTGTGAATAAAAACTCAGCTTGGCAGTAGTGCTTCTTTTGCCAGCTGGATTTTTTTCTTTAGAAATTTTTGAACCTGGGAAGAACCACTGTGAAGTCAAGCTAAGTGCTTGAAAACAATTTTTGACTTATTTTTGTAGATGAATTCTCTGTATTTTGGCTGCATGTTTCTTTCAAAATCAACTGGAGAACCGTAATCAGTATTCAACAGGTAGAAAAGAATCTGCTTTTGAAGTCTGAAAAAATTACCACTGTTGCAACGAAACCTGTGAACCAGACCATACTGAGATGTCTCCAGAGCAACTGAGCCGAGTATATAGTGGGACCCCCACGTATGTTTAAGGTTTAATTTTCAAATTTTCTCAGTGTATGTTTGGCTATATCAGTTTGTGGGTAGACTGCTTTGATTGAGCTTATATGTTTTGCTGGATCTCTAGATATTTTGTACTGAGAAAGCCCATGACTTTTCTAACATTTGAATTCAGTGAGCACTCAAAAAAAAATCATAAACAGAGATGAATTACTTGATGATTTTTGTCTTCAAACCTATTTATTAAGGAAAGTTCCTATACAGTGTTGTAAAGATGTTACCTGTGAAAATATTTGGCATATCTGTGAAAGTAGCAATTAAAAAGGAGGATGTCTCCCATTTAACATAAAATGTAACTGGAAAAAAAAAATTCCAGATAATTTGATGAAATATTTAAAATAATAGGCAACTTAAAAAGAGCTCTCAAATTGAGATTATATAGTTAAGAAATTGAATAGATTTTTTTGAACTATACCAAAAATAATTACTCTTAGTATAGGGGAGGAAAAAATTTTCTTGATCCTCTTATGGTTCATGGCTGTGTCTGAAAACAAAACTGACAAAGACAGATTAAAAGGAGAAAATTACACAGACTGTATTAAAATTTACACATATATGGGAGCCTTCACCAGAGAGTTAAGGATCCGATGAAGTGATCAGGGAGGAGGCTCTTCTACCTTTGGACGGACAAATAAACCATACATTTTTGAAGAGTTGACAAGACAGAGTTTGGATCTAAGGGTAGTAGATGATAAATTAACTACGAAGATAAGGGTGGCTTTAACAAGTTTGTTTGTATAGATTTCTCTTCATGGTTCAGTCAGCTTTGCTTCATCATATATAAATTATGTAGTGTTTTTACTTTAGTTTTAATGTGTGGTTTTTTGTTTTTTGTTTCGTTTAGCATTTTTAAGTTGCATATAAGAAAAGGCCTCTTTTTGGCTCTGCAGCTCCATTCTCAGCTCTCATCCCTAACCCCCAACCCATACACTCTGTTCCCAAGCAACTGCCGACCTGCTTTCTGTTGTGATGCTGTTTTTAAGTTGCCTTTTGTAGAATTTCATGTGCCTGCAGTCAGAGAGATGGATCTCTGTCAGATTTCTTTCATCTATCATGTTTTGAGATGCATCTACACTATTGTTGCATGTATCAGTCACATTCTTTTTCATGTTGGGTATCATTCCATTACATAAACACACCATATCTTATTATATTTCATTGGATGGATATGCCACATCTTATTATATTCCACTATAGGAGCTCACCACATTTTATTATACTCCTTTGTCGGGATATACCACATTTTATTACATTCTGTTGTATGCATAAACTACATCTTACTGTATTACACTGTACAAATACACCACGTTGTTTTTATATTCCATTGTATGGATAAACCACATATTTGTTGCATCCCATTTATGATACCACAATTTATCCATTTACCACTTGATGGACTTTTGAATTGTTTTCCGTCTCTGACAAATACCAATAATGTTGATACGAACATTGGCATATAAGCCTTTGTGCAGAAATGTGATAACTTGGGTTGATTCCTAGGAATTGAAACTTCTAAGTGTGAATGTGTACACATGTTTAACTTTGTCAGAAACTGCCCAACAGTTTTCCAAAGTGACTTTTCCATTTTGCTTTCTCTTCAGTAAATATGAATGTTCCATTCTGTTTCATAATTAAATGATACCCCATTCAGGGGTCCCTGAATGGAAGAACACAGCAGAAAGATACTGGAATGGTGAAAGGCAGAACTCTTTGTCACTTACCACTCCAGAGCGGCTGCCTCCAGGGACAGGGTGACAGGAACCTGGGGAAACTTATACATGGAGATGGACAGCAGGTTCTGGATGGCCAGATGTTCAAGCTGGACTTAGAAAAGGCAGAGGAACCAGAGATCAAATTGCCAACATCTGCTGGATCATCCAAAAAGCAAGAGAATTCCAGAAAAATGTCTACTTCTGCTTTATTGATTACACCAAAGCCTTTGACTGTGTGAATCACAACAAACTGTGGAAAATTCTTAAAGGGATGGGAATACCAAACCACCTGACCTGCCTCCTGAGAAATCTGTGTGCAGGTCAGGAAGCAACAGTTAGAACTGGACATGGAACGACAGACTGGTTCCAGATCGGGAAGAGAGTATGTCAAGGTTGTATATTGTCACCCTGCTTATTTAACTTATATGCTGAGTACATCATGCAAAATGCCAGGCTGGATGAAGCACAAGCTGGAATCAAGATTGCCAGGAGAAATATCAATAACCTCAGATAAAGCAGATGACACCACCCTTATGGCAGAAAGCAAAGAAGAACTAGAGAGCCTCTTTGATGAAAAAGAAAGAGAAGAGTGAAAAAATTGGCTTAAAACTCAACATTCAAAAAACTAAGATCATGGCATCTGGTCCCATCTCTTCATGGCAACTAGATGGGAAAACAATGGAAACAGTGAGAGACTTTATTTTCTTGGGCTCCAAAATCACTGCAGATGGTGACTGCAGCCATGAAATTAAAAGATGCTTGCTCCTTGGAAGAAAAGTTATGACCAACCTAGACAGCATATTAAAAAGCAGAGACATTACTTTTCCAACAAAGCTATGGTTTTCCAGTAGTCATGTATGTCATATATAGTGAGAGTTGGACTATAAAGAAAGCTGAGCACCAAAGAATTGCTTCTCTCGAATAGTGGTGTTGGAGAAGACTCTTGAGAGTCCCTTGGACTGCAAGGAGATCCAACCAGTCCATCCTAAAGGAAATCAGTCCTGAATATTCATTGGAAGGACTGATGTTGAAGATGAAACTCCAGTACTTTGGCCGCCTGATGCAAAGAACTGACTCATTTGAAAAGACCCTGCTTGGTGCTGGGAAAAATTGAGGGCAGGAGGAGAAGGGGACAACAGAGGATGAGATGGTTGGATGGCATCACTGACTCAGTGGACATGAATTTGAGTAAGCTCTGGGAGGTGGTGATGGACAGGGAGGCCTGGCATGCTGCAGTCCGTGGGGGTCGCAAAGAATCAGACACGACTGAGAAACTGAATTGAGCTGGCCTGCAGGTGGAGCTAATTGGCTTCCTAGCAGTTGGGGATTTTGAATAATTCCATGGTCTCCACAAGAAGAGGCCATTCCTGAGTGTGAAGTGTTGGGGCAGGTGGAGCATGTGTATTCTAACTTAGGAGTGTCAGAGCCTGAGAAGGGAAAAAGTTAGGATGGGAGCTTAGTTACTGCACAAGGAGGGTACTTGAGAGATTTCAGCCCCAACTTCACAACAGGGTCAACACAATCCTTGAGGCACACCGTATTACACCATTACCTTCACAGACTTACCAACGTTTGGTCTGGCAGTGTTTACTTTTAGAAATTCTGGTAGTTCTAGTAGAGGTAAATTTGCTTTTTCCTTTTGACTACTGAGCATCTTTTCATGTAGCCAATTATCATTTGTACAGCTCATTTTGTGAAGAGCCTTTTCAAACCTTTAGCCCAATTTTTATAGAGTTATTTGATCCTTATTATTGACTTAAAAAGATTAATACAAATCTTTTGATATACAGTGAATATTTCTCTCAGTCAGTAGATTACATTTTCATTTTCTTAACAGCATCTTTCAAAGAGCAGAGGTACTTAATTTTGGTGGCAGTTTAATTTTAGTGGCATCTACTGAATCAGGGAGGGAACACAGCCTCACCCAACAACAGAAAATGGGGTTAAAGATTTACTTAGACATGTCCCCACTCATCAGAGCAACACCCAGATTCCCCCACAGCCAGTCCCTCCCATCAGGATGCTTCCACAAGCCTCTTATCCTTATCCATCAGAGGGCAGACAGATTGAAAACCACAATCACAGAAAACTAACCAAACTGATCACATGAATCACAGCCTTCTCTAACTCAATGAAACTATGAGCCATGCCATGTAGGGCCACCCAAGACAGATGGATATGGTGGAGAGCTCTGAAAAAACATGGTGCACTGGAGAAGGGAATGGCAAACCACTTCAGTGTTCTTGCCTTGAGAACCCCGTGAACGGTATGAAAAGGCAAAAAAAGATAACAGTGAAAGATGAACTTCCCACATTGATAAGTGCCCAATATGCTACTGGAGAAGAGTGGAGAAATAGCTCCAGAAAGAATGAAGAGGCTGAGCCAAAGCAAAAACAAGGCCCAGTTGTAGATGTGACCGGTGATGGAAGTAAAGTCAAATGCTGTAAAAAACAACATTACATGAATCAAGGTAAATTGGAAGTGGTCAAACAGGAACTGCAAGAGCAGACATTGACATTTGGGGGGTTCAGTTCAGTTCAGTTCAGTTCAGTCGCTCAGTCGTGTCTGACTCTTTGCGACCCCATGAATTGCAACACGCCAGGCCTCCCTGTCCATCACCAACTCCCGGAGTTTACTTAAACTCATGTCCATCAAGTCGGTAATGCCATCCAGCCATCTCATCCTCTGTTGTCCCCTTCTCCTCCTGCCCCCAATCCCTCCCAGCTTCAGGGTCTTTTCAAATGAGTCAGCTCTTCACATCAGGTGGCCAAAGTATTGGAGTTTCAGCTTCAGCATCAGTCCTTCCAATGAACACCCAGGACTGATTTCCTTTAGAATGGACTGGTTGCATCTCCTTGCAGTCCAAGGGACTCTCAAGAGTCTTCTCCAACACCACAGTTCAAAAGCATCAATTCTTTGGTGCTCAACTTTCTTCACAGTCCAACTCTCACATCCATACATGACCACTGGGAAAACCATAGCCTTGACTAGATGGACCTTTGTTGGCAAAGTAATGTCTCTGCTTTTTAATATGCTATCTAGGTTGGTCATAACTTTCCTTCCAAGGAGTAGGTGTCTTTTAATTTCATGGCTGCAATCACCATCTGCCGTGATTTTGGAGCCCAGAAAAATAAAGTCTGACACTGTTTCCACTGTGTCCCCATCTATTTCCCATGAAGTGATGGGACCAGATGCCATGATCTTAGTTTTCTGAATGTTGAGCTTTAAGCCAGCTTTTTCACTCTCCTCTTTCACTTTCATCAAGAGGCTTCTTAGTTCCTGTTCACTTTCTGCCATAAGGGTGGTGTCATCTGCATATCTGAGGTTATTGATATTTCTCCCGGCAATCTTGATTCCAGCTTGTGCTTCTTCCAGCCCAGCGTTTCTCATGACGTACTCTGCATATAAGTTAAATAAGCAGGGTGACAATATACAGCCTTGATGTACTCCTTTTCCTATTTGAGGGATTAGTGAACTAAAATGGACAGAATGGGTGAATATAATTCAGATGACCATTATATCTACTACTGTGGGCAAGAATCCCTTAGAAGAAATGGAGTAGCCCTCACAGTCAACAAAAGAGTCTGAAATGCGTTGGATGCAATTACAAAAATGACAGAATGATCTCTGTTCGTTTCCAAGGCAAACCATTCAATATCATAGTAATTCAAGTCTGTGTTCCAACCACTAATGCTGAAAAAACTGAAGTCAGATGTTTCTGTCAGGCGAGTGTATGCTCCTCGGTTTTTGTCTCATCACAACAAAGGTTTGGAGTGACGGACATTAAAGCCCCCTCGGCGGGTCACAGCTCTCGGGTCTTGGTCAGACAGTGTTGTAGCTCTCAGGTCTCGAATGGACCGTGTTATAGCTCTTAGACAAATCAGTGTTACAGCTCTATTTTATTTAGATAAGAGCAGGAAAATCCATCTTCGAGGCGTGAGGGCATGTCGACCCAAAGACGCGAAGAGAAGAGTGCCCCAGTGCATGGTAGAGACAGACAGAGAGACCGAGCTAGCTTTGGCTCCTCTTTTTATATGTTTTTCTGTCCCTGGGCCTGTCCTATGTAAATTGGGCCAGCCAGGAGTGCTGTTTGTTTTACCTGAGGTTCTCACTCTGGTTCTCAGACCTTCCTTTGTTCTATTTTCGTGGGCTTTTTCCTGCCAGGTCTGTTAGCCACGACCATTCTGGACTCCTTTTCCCTATTCTACCTACCTAACAGTTCTATGATGACCTACGAGACCTTCTAGAACTAACACACAAAAAAGATGTCCTTTTCATCTTAGACGATGGGAATGCAAAAGTAGGAAGTCAAAAGATACCTGGAGTAACAGGCAAGTTTGGCCTTGAACAAAATGAAGCAGGGCAAAGACTAACAGAGTTTTGCCAAGAGAATGCACTGGTCATAGCAGATGCCCAGTTCGAACAGCACAGGAGATGACTCTAGACTTGGACTTCATCAGATGGCAATACAGAAATCAGATTGATTATACTCCTTGGAGCCTAAGATGGAGAAGCTCTATACAGTCAGCAAAAACAAGACCAGGAGCTGACTGTGGCTCAGATCATGAACTCCTTATTGCAAAACTCAGACTTAAATTGAAGGAGGTAGGCAAAACCACTAGGCCATTCAGTTACGACCTAAATCACATCTCTTACAATTACACAGTGGAAGTGACAAATGGATTCAAGGGATTAGATCTGATAGACAGAGTACCTGTTCTTCAGCTACTCTATGGACAGAGGCTTGTGACATGGTATAGGAAGCAGTGATCAAAACCATCCCCAGGAAAAAGAAGTGGAAAACGTCAAACTCAAACTGGCTGTCTGAGGAGATCTTTAAATAGCTGAGAAAAGAAGAGAAGTGAAAGGCAAAGGAGAAAAGGAAAGATAGATGCATCTGAATGCAGAGTTCCAAAGAATAGCATAAGAATAAGAAAACCTTCCTCAACGATCAGTGCAAAAAAAATTGAGGAAAACAATAGAATGGGAAAGACTAGAGATCTCTTCAAGATAATTAGAGATACCAAGGGAACATTTCATGCAAAGATGGCTCAATAAAGGACAGAAATGGTAGGGACCTAACAGAAGCAGAGGATATTAAGAAGAGGGGCAAGAAAACACAGAAGAACTACAAAAAAGATCTTAATGACCCAGATAACTACATTGGTGTGATCACTCACCATAGCCAGACATCCTGGAATGTGGAGTCAAGTGGGCCTTAGGAAGAATCAGTACGAACAAAGTTAGTGGAGATGATGGAATTCCAGCTGAGAAATTTCAAATCCTAAAAGATGATGCTGTTAAAGTGTTGCACTCAATACACCAGCAAATTTAGAAAGCTCACCAGTGGCAACAGGACTGGAAAAGGTCAATTTTCATCCCAATCCCAAAGAAAGGCAATGTCAGAATATTCAAACTACTGCACAATTGCACTCATCTCACAGACTAGCAAATTAATGCTCAAAATTCTCCAAGCAAGGTTTCAACAGTACATGAACCAAGAACTTCCAGATGCTCAAGCTGGATTTAGAAAAGGCAGAGGAATCAGAGATCAAATTGCCAGCATCTGTTTCATCATAGAAAAAGCAAGAGAATTTCAGAAAAACATCTACTTCTTCTTTATTGATAACTCCAAAGCCTTTGACTGTCTGGATCACAATAAACTATGGAATATTCTCGAAGAGATGGGAATACCAGACCATCTGCCCTGCCTCCTGAGAAATCTGTATGAAGGTCAAGAAGCAACAATTAGAACTGGACCTGGAACAATGGACTAGTTCCAAGTGGGGAAAGAAGTATATCAAGACTTTATATTGTCACCCTGCTTATTTAACTTATATGCAGAGTACATCATGAGAAACACTGGGCTGGAAGAAGCACAAGCTGGAATCAAGATTACCAGGAGAAATATCAACAACCTCAGATATGCAGATGAAACCACCCTTGTGGCAGAAAGTGAAGAGGATCTAAAGAGACTCCTGATGAAAGTGAAAGAGGAATGTGAAAAACCTGTCTTAAAACTCAACATTCAAAAAACTAGATCATAGCATCCAGTCCCATCACTTCTTGGCAAATAGATGGGGAGACAATGAAAACAGAGACAGACTTTATTATTTTGGGCTCCAAAATCACTGCAGATGGTGACTGCAGTCAAGAAATTAAAAGACACTTGCTCCTTGGAAGAAAATCTATGACAAATTGAGGCAGCATATTTAAAAGCAGAGATATTACTTTGCCAACAAAGACCCATCTAGTCAAATCTATGGTTTTTTCCATTAGTCATGTACAGATGTGAGAGTTGGACTATAAAGAAAGCTGAGAGCCAAAAATTTGATGCTTTTGCACTGTGGTGTTGGAAAAGACTCTTGAGAGGCCTTAGACAGCAAGAGACTCAAACCAGTCAATCTAAAGGAAATCAGAGCTGAATATTCATTGGAAGGACTGATGCTGAAGCTGAAACTCCAATACTTTGGCCACCTGATGCGAAGAACTGACTCACTGGAAAAGACTCTGATGCTGGGAAAGATTGAAGGCAGGAGGAGAAGGGGACAACAGAGGATGAGATTGTTGGATGGCATCACCAACTTGATGGACATGAGTTTGAGCAAACTCCAGGAGTTGGTGATGGACAGGGAGGCCTGGCGTGCTGCAGTTCATGTGGTTCAGAGTCTGACACTTCTGAGAGACTGAACTGACGGACTATGAGTTTTCCTCTGTGGTTTATATTTTTTTGTATCTTATCGATGGCGCACTTGACTAACTCAAGTTGCTAAAGTTTCTCTTGTTTTGCTTTTCAGAATTTTTGTTATTTCATGTCTCAGACACATCATCTGAAGTTCATACTTGGTGTAGATGGTGGGAGGTAAGGGATAATATTTTTCCCCCCATATTAATACCAAGTTGTCCCAGAATCATTTGTGAAAAGATTATCTTATTTCCATTAAATTGTCTTGACATTTTTGTCAAAAATCGATTCACCATATAAGTTCAGCCTATTTTTGGACCATCTAGTCTGTTCCATTGATATTTCTGCTAGTGTTGGACTCTGCATTCCTATGGAATTATTATAAATCTTGTGTTTTAGATTGCTTTGGAGTTTGCATTGTCATAAAAAAATTTAAATCAACTTTTAGTTTCTACAAGAAACCTATTTGGATTTTGATAAGATTGCATTGAGTTTATAGATTATAGTGGAGAATAGATACTGTGACCTGATTGAGTCTTCCAATTCACCAATATAGCATCTCTCTCCATTTATTTAGGTCTTTAATTTCTTTCAGTGAGTTTTATAGTTTTTGTGTGTGTGTGTGTAAGTCTTGCACTACTTTTGTTCATTCAGTTTCTTACATTATTTTTCCTAATATTAAATGCAAATGCTATTATATTTCATTTTCCATGTGCTTGCTGCTTCAAGATATAAATACATTTTATTTCTGTTTGTTAATCATTGTCTTACCACCTTGCTAAGTTCACAAGTTTGTAAGAATTTTTATTGAGTTATTTATTGTGCTTCTTTTTCTCTCCTCTGTCCTTCTTGGATCAAAGTACACATATGAAAACGTCTTAACCGTCTCATAGGGCTTTGCAGATCTGTTCATTAGTCCTTTGCCTTTTTCTTTTCTGTTCTTTGCTTAGATAATTTCTACTGGTGCACCTTCAAGTTCACTGCTTCTTTCTTCTGCTCCCTCCAATCTGCTATTGAGTTCATCTAGTGAGTTTTTCATTTCAGTTATTGTCCTTTTAGCTCTGGAAATTCTACAGAAATGTTTTTACAGTTCTCATTTTTCAGGTTTGAGTTTGTATGTTCACTCATTGACTCATTAAGACCATGTTTAAAAAGATTCTTCCTGCTTATTTTAACAGCTGCTTTATTGTCTTTGCATATCCAACATTTGACCCTGTCAGAGTCGATTCCTACAGCCTTTATCCTCCAGCATCAGGCGGGTAGATATAATTGTGGTTGTTTCTTTTTATGGCTACTTACTTTTGTTTAAAAATGGATAAACACCCAGATTCTCCTGTATAGCACAGGGAACTATATTCAGGATCTTGTGATAAACCAGAGTGGAAAAGGATATTAAAAGAGTGTGTATATGTGTGTGAGTGAACCACTTTGCTTGACAGCAGAAATTAACTTTGTAAATAAATACTTCCATTAAAAAAGTTTTAAACTGTGTAGTGTAGGTGGATGCTTCCCGCCTCCAGATCTGTTGTGTGTCTGAGGACCGCTGCTGCCTGCCCTAGCGGGCCCTGGCATTCCTGACTCACACCGCACGTGTGTGTCTCCCACCACTGCAGGGGCTCTGCCCAGGCCTTCACGCCTCCGCCCCTGCTGCCCAGCGCCACGGCCGGGGCCTGCCTATGCCAGCTGGGCACCGGGCACCTGTGCTGTCCCCGCCCGTGTTTCCGCCCAGCCTGTCTCTGTTTCTTGCTTCCCGGTTTCTCCCCACATGCCCCCACTCCCCGGCCCATCACACCTGCGTCCTCAGACACTTCCCGCCAGCAAGCCTTCAGCTTCTTCCTGCCAAAGCCACACGCTGCAGGGGGCTGTTTCAGGGTGCTCTGTCCTTCAGGACGCACGCCCTTCTCACACACCTCCCTCAGGCCAGCTCCTCGGATCTCGCCTGCAGATCCCTCCTTCTTGGTCATCAGGGAGGCAGGTTCAGGGCTCAGATTTTGCACCTTTGCGTGACTCTCGCACTGCAGGGACCTCCCTGCTAATTTCCAGCTGCCCCTGACTGTCTCCTGAAGGCAGTGACACTGGTTTTCCTATGAGTGGAGTAGAAGGTGGGTGATAGGCTCACCCTCAGCAGAAAGGTACAAAGTCCTGACTCTCACCCTTTGTTCTCAGCATTTGTTCAGAGTAAAGTCTCTCAGACTTTTTCCTGCTTTTGTTTTCCAGTGCCTCCTAATTGTTAGTGTTTCATCTAGTTTTCATCTGTAAGAGGATTTTTCAACTGTACCACCACCGTTATCGAAATCTTCTACTTTGAGTTTTCAGAAGGTTCTTTAACAAGCTATAGTCTATGTTCTCACACACAAAAAAGAAAAATCTAACAGTCAAAAAAGAAAATCAATGGCTAAACAACTTAGAACACTTAAATCATATACTAGGTACAAATGAATTATTCACTGATTTTAAAGTGTGAAATTTATAGTTAGTGATTCAACGAGTTTCATTTGAAGACTCATGATAACCCAGGTGTGATTCTAAGGGTATAGTCCGCAGATCCACAGGCTGGAGGCTGTGTCTGAGATGAAAAACAGAAAAATCCTTCTCTCACTTATTTTTAGCTTAAAGAAGAAATCATACTGAAATTGTACACTGTTTAGAAATGAATGGAAATGTTACATGTCAAAACCAGTGATATTTTTATTATTAATGTTTTTATACACTGCAGATCTGGTGTGAGGTTTTCAGCAGTTACATTTAAAAAGTCTTTAACAGATTTCTTAGGTCTCTAAATTGATTGTTTAAAGTACTTGCTTAAAAGTTTGGAAAACATCATAAAAGATGACCTAAGTTCTTTAATGAAGGCTGACACTTAATAGGTGTATTATATAAATAAAGATGTGTAGTTTTTCATAGAAAGTAGTATGTATTATTTGACTTATGGTAAACCTAATATTATGTGAATTTGATATATTTTCTTAGGTAAAACGTTCATCTTTAGTCACTCAGGAAAAACTATTTATCCACAATTATTTTTTCCTTGTCTTATATTCACTTGCACATCAATGGCATCTCCTCCTTATTACTTTTACATGTTTTCATATGTTTATTAAATTTTCAAATATTTTTATTATCTTTGCTTAGCCTGGTGTTTCATATTCTGATAACCCAATTAGATATCTCAGCTTGCAGTTGTATTTTTGAGTAGGGCTTGAATTTTTTATATTTAGGTTTTATGTAGTTTTTAATAATCTCGGAGTTTGATAGTCAATTCAGAAGCTTTTATACTTATGCAAATAGAGTGAAGCTTTGCCCATTCTACAACTTTAGAATATTTATTTTGATTTTGTGTTTATTCTCAGTGAAGTTGTTTTGACCAGCTTTAATTTGTTTTATTCATCTGAATGCAGCAGTATCTTCCTTTTTGTGGAAGAGTCCAGCTCGTTTGAGTGTTTTATTAACACTGAACCCATTTTCGGACGTGTTCAACATTGTTGCCAGCCTTTGTAGTCTCTTTTTGTTTCTGTATTTATTAATCATTGGAACAGTAGCCCTCTTTCCTTTGTAAGAGACAAGAGGTTATCGTGTGACTAGGTGGTGCTAAGTCACTTCAGCCATGTCCGACTCCGTGTGACCCTATGGCCTGTACGCACCAGGCTCCTCTGTCTGTTGGCTTCTCCAGGCAAGAACACGGGAGTGAATTGGTGTGCCTTCCTGCACTGGTGGGCAGGTTCTTCACCACTAGTGCCACCTGGGAAAGCCCCTGCCATGCAGGAGACACAAGTTTGATCCCTGGGCTGAAAAGAACCCCTGGAGGAGGAAATGGCAACCCACTCCAGTGTTCTTGCCTGGGAAATCCAATGGACAGAGGGGCCTGGCAGCCTGCAGTCCTTAGGGTCTCAAAAAAGTCAGACACAACTGAACACGCACGTTGTGCCAAATGTATCTGCTGTATTTTACTGCATTCAAAAAAGCTGCTTTCATAATTGTCTGCCATTCTTACCATTACATCCTATTTTTACTTTTTATTAAAAAAATTTTTTTTCAGTTGCACTTCACAGCATACAAGACTTTAGTTCCCAACCAGGGATGGAATCCATGCCTCCTGAAGTAGAAATGCAGTCTTAACCAGTGGAATACCAGGGAAGTTCCTGCATCCTAGTTTTAAGAGTAATCACATTTAGGAAGTCTGCTTTGTACAGGAACTGTCTTAAGGTCTTGGCACATAATGGCCCAGGTGCCCCACCATCCTACTGCGAGACTTCTGTGTGGGACAGGCTCCTTGGACAGCTCTTTACTTCGTGGTCCTGTGGTTTTCCACCGTGAAATGCAGCACTGTGCCCAAACTCTTCTGCGCATATGTTTCCAGAATGAATTTTGTCTTCTTCTCTATTCGGATCAAGCTTTTAGGGAGAGACAGTTTTGGTATAATACAATGCAGTCTTAATCACCCAGTCTTAGTTTTGATAATTATGTCTATCCACCTTACCATCACTCAAGAAAATTTCTTCATGTTCATTACGTTTTAATCCCCACACTGCCCCACTCACCAGAGGGACGTATTTTCCTGTTTCTATCTGTATCGATAATTTCTGTGTGTTTCTAGACTTCGTATTAGTGAAGAGAAGTTTTGTATCTGGTTTATTCTATTCAGGCTAACATTTTTAGCTTCATTCACAGTGCTCTTTGTCTTTCAGCTTCTTTTTCTTGCAGAATAATACCTACTGTATAAACATCCTACAATCTGATGGACCTCTGGGCCCCTCCAGTCTGGGCTGTGCTAAGCACAGTGCCATGGACTTTGTGCTGGTCTTGTCCTAAACATACGCATGCCCTCCGTGACTCAGGTATATATCGAGTGGGCTGTGGGTTAGGTTTGTATTTAAGTTACCGGAGAGTTTATGCCATTTCCCTCTGTCAACCCGCCCTTCACTAGCACTTGATCTTTGTAAATGCAGCCCTTCCAACTGGCAGGTGGTGGTCCCCCAGGTGTGTTCAAGCCGTCTAGGGCTCTGGATGTTTTCAGGGTGGGGTCAGGACTTGCCCTCTCGCAAGGCTTGGAATTTGAACACAGTTTGCCTGGAGGTTTCTTGTGTGTGTTTTGCTGAGTGTTAAATTCCAACAACCCACTTTCTGAAATGTTGAGTCCCTCTCCATTTACAATCTGGTCACTGACTTTTTGGGTCTCTGGGTGTTGCTCCCCAGCTGAGATGCTGGCTTCCTTATCTTCCGCAGCTTCTCTGCTCTGCAGGCCTCGGGGGGCATGCACCTCCAAGGCAGGTGTTCTCCTGGGGTCTGAGTATCAGGCTGGTCCTTGATCTCACGATCGTTCAAGTTGGTGACCACATTGACTGCCGCCTCCTCACTCTGCCACTGTAAAGGCATCTCTTGTCTCATACAAGGCTCTCCCTTTCTGGATTGAGTTCACTTGGGTCTTTCTGCAGACCCAGCTCTCTAATGCTTAACACATTAGACAAATGACAACCACAAAAAAACCAGCTTAGGTTTTATAGTTTCCCCAACTACTTCTTCATGGGGTGGGAATGGTCCTCTCTTGAGACATTTTATACTGAACTGAAGGCAGAGCTTCATAGCGATTCCTTTGACTCTCATCCATTGTCCTTTGAGTTAGTGTTATTTTTCTCTGGTTAATCTGCTCTTGGATCTCTATTGCTGTGTGTGGTGATTTTTTTTACAGTCTCAGGACTCTGTTTACAGATTTTTCTCATGTCCTTCAGCGACTGAGATATTTTTCTTCTGTCTTCAAAGCAGGAGTCAGCATCATGGGATGAGTATTTGCAGGGGGGGCCTCCCTTTCTTCTTGCTATGCTCATCACATCCCCTTCTTCAAAGTCTCCAGGAAGAAACCTGAGGACTTCTTCTTTCTGTCCTGGCAAGTTGTTGGATCTTCATTTTTTTTCTTTAAAGTTTAAAAAAATATTCCAAGTTGATGAGTCCTGGAACAGGAGAGAAGCAGTTTCTTTCAGAGTCACTCCTCCTCAGGGTGTGGGTACTGTGCTAATGCTCTGATTTCACCCACGTGGGGTTTCCTGGAAGCAATTTCAAACGTGCAAGCCCACCTTGTTATTGCTTTGATTCGTGTCTATTTGGGGGGCTTCCCTGGTGGCTCAGATGGTAAAAAATCTGCCTGCAATGCAGCAGACATGAGTTTGATCCCTGGGTCAGGAAGATCCGCTGGAAAAGGAAACGGCAACCCACTGCAGTATTCTTGGAGAATTCTATGGATAGAGGAGCCTGGTGGGCCACAGTCCATGTGGTCGCACAGAGTTGGACATGACCTAGCGACCAAGTGCATGCACGTCTATTTGCTGATATAGTCTATTTCCTGGGCTGCTGTTTATTTGACGTCACTCCTTCGTTATTTTTCACTTTTCAGTATTTTTCACCTCATGGAAGGTTTATTAATTGCCGAGTACCCTGGAATTCACTGCTTTAGCGTGACTAGAGCAATAGCATCTGCTTGTCTGCTTTTTCCAGGGAACAGCCTTTCTTTGGCTTTGAGAGCTTCTCCTGGGTCCTGAGTGAAGCGTCCTTGTCCTGCTGCCCACTCTGCCCCTCTGATCCCATCAAACTGGTTCGTCATGGGTGGTTTTGAATTTTTCATCTCTTCTCACTCTTTGGAGCCATTCTAATTTATTTTGATGTGGATGTTCTGTCTGTGAAATAATATCCTGTGCTTCAGATTGTTGATAGCTCAATTTAATTTTTTTTCAGTGGCAGTCCTGAAGAGAATCATGCCATGCTGCAGCACCCGGATTTAGGAACAATATGACAAATAGTGTACATCTTTAGCTTAATTTTTTAACCTGGAGAAGAGAATCTGCTGAGGTTTCAAGGAAGAAATGTAATAATTGAGTACTTATTTCCTGGGAAAGGGACTAGATCTGTTTGCTTAGCTTCTGAGGGCCTACATGTGTGGAATAAACAGGTGGCAGATTTTGTCTCGGTGTAAAGAGATGATCCTAGTAATGGGGGCTGTTCCCCATTGAGACAGACACTGGGGAGGCCACGACCTCCCGCACTGGAGGGGTGGGTGAAGACTGGGTGGCCATGCCTTTGTGACGGTGAGAGCAAATCCCAACTAGGGCAACAATGATACCATCCTGTTCTATCAACAAGGCAACAGACTACCAGTAAACTCTCAAGTGAAGGAGAAGAGACATTTATTCAGAAAAAATTATTGCAAGGGGGAACAGGGACCATTGCAATATCACACCATCACCTCTGCAAGTGTCTGCAGCCCAGCCAAGTAGGTTTGCTCTGATAGAGAGGAGAGGAGTGATCACGGTGGAGCTGGGTATGGATATGGGGGGCAGGGAAAGGAGGATGATTGGACAGAAGGTCAGAGAACATTCTCCCTGAGGCCAGGCTCTCCTCCAGGGGGCTGTCTGCTGCTCAGGCTGAAAGGTAATGAATTATCACACTCCATCAGGAACTGAGAGACAGTTTGGGAGAAAGAAAAAGTATTTTTGGAAAGGCTTCCTTTTTATTTTATTAGCCCACTTTTGTATGAATGTGTGTGTTTTAATAATTTGACTAAAGATCTCATAACCATGATTTTTAATTGATCATTTTCCTCACAACAAAATATAAATGCTTGACTCCATTTATGCATCCAGATTCTTTGTAGCCAGTCTAGTCTTAGGGTTTTCAGTTAATATGAAAATTTTCATTTTATTTACTATTTATTTATGGGTCATTTTCTCACCATTTGCAAATCAAATTAGATATGACCTTTTCCTGGGTAACCAAGGGGTCCTCTGTGAGTTTCATCTGTCCCTTGGGGAAGAGGGACGCTTTAGAGTCCACTGTTTACCAGAACACAAAAGAATGGGGGAGTTTCTTGACTTTCAGATGGCATTCAACATTAGCAAGGCTTTCTCAGATTCTATTTGCTTCTTGACAATGAACTGTTCCCAGGGGTTAATTTGCTTCCCTCAGGGGCTTCATCAGGCCCCGGGGTTGAAGTGTGGTCCTCAAGGAGACCACACTCTACACATGTCCCAGGGAGAAGAACTTTTCTAGAATCACAACTATGGACCATGTACATCTTGAGTTGGAAATGTGCAAAATCCAGGAAATTAGGATGAGCAGAGAGAGGGCTGGAGATCGAAGATCAGACCAGTCATCTTTGCTGATGAGTTGAATCTGGGCATTCAAGACAGAAAGAGGTCCAGGTTCACTGAAGGGACCTCAGCCTGAGCAACAAAATAAGTGGGATTGATGTCATGCTGATTCTGAGAAGGATGTGGGCACAGCAAGGTGGTGGTTGGGTCAGACTAGGAGTTCACTTTTGGATGAGTTAAGTTTGATAAGCCTATTAGAAATCCAAGTGGTTTTATCAAGTAGGAATTTCTATTCTGGAACTCAAAGGAGGAGGTCAGGCCAGAGAGCTGTCTGTGGACGTGGCCTTTGGATCATCATAGCCAGGGTCTATAAGGTTGACCTGTACATGGGGGCTGGTACCTTGGTAGGGCGAGACCAGCAGAGGTCCTAGGCTGGTGCATAGGATTTGGGAGTGATGTCCACTTGTACTTTTCAACTTTTCCCTCATTCTGCAGCAGGACTGCTCTGATCCACTGAATAACATTTTGTGGGTTATGCAGGCCTTGGGGCAGACTTCAAGGTTGACTTGTGGTTCATTTGTATGTTCTTTGTCCTCTATTCATTATCCCCAGAGGCTAATTCATTTCCATGAGGGACTCTGTGGGAATCCAATAGTTCAATTATATGGAGGATGAATCTGGGCAGAGAGCTTTCTTCACACATTAAGAAGCCCAGCCTGGCAACAAGATTCAGAGCTTCCAGAGTCCAATTATATAAATAGAAATGCCTGGAACAAGTTAATGAGCAAACTGATTATTCAGCGGATTTGCTAGTCCCACTAAGTGTCTGTAAAATATGCTGAAGAATCCATGGAAAATACAAGCATTTATGGCAACACAGCAGGTGGAACCTCTCCTACTGCAGATTCAAAATGCTGAATAAATATAGATTTTTTTTTGTTTCTTTTTGAAAAAAACAATTTCATTTGAAAGGAAACATGTAAATAAAATCCCACAAGGGCTACAAGTGAAGAAAGAAGAAAACTCTAGAGGAATATCAGACAACCGATGCCACAGTGACTCTGGCAGTCTGAAACCGGCTGGGGGCTTCCCAGGTGGCGCTAGTGGTAAAGAATCCACCTGCCAATGCAGGAGGCATGAGAGACGCTGGTGCAATCCTTGGATTGGGAAGATCCCCTGGAGTAGGAAATGGTAATCCACGCCAGTATTCTTGCCTGGGAAATCCCATGAACAGAGGAGCCTGGCTGGCTGCACTTTCATGGGGTCACAGAGTTGGACCCAGCTGAGTGACGCCACTGTGGAGAACCAAGGATTGGCTTGTGACCTCCTGTGTGGACAGGAAATTTGGCTGCAGATGTTGTGACTCGGAAGACCTAGAACACACCCTTTCGATAAAGTTTTCTAATGTAGACTGTGTTCAGTGGTGAGTAGACGGTGGAGATATACCAACAGGTGACACGTGTAGGGAGGGAAAAATTTTTCCACCACCTCTTGTAGTTCTTGCCTGAGACCCCCTATAGTAACAGATTAACAAGAGAAAAGCAGAAATTTATTAACTAAAGGCAAATGAGGTTGAGGGTGATGAGTAGGGGTCCAGTGAGGACATGACCAGGAAAAGCACAGAAAACAAAGGTTAGGTTGTCCTGCAGACTTTAAGTTGAGAGCTTTCTCTGTGGAAGAGAGTTTCTTCTGATTAGTTATCCTCTTTCTGATACCTAGAGGGAAACACCCCTAAAATGTAGATTTCCCATATAAATACACATTTCCTTCACAAAAGCATAATTTGTGCTTTTTTGAGGCTCTCCTGGGTTGGCAGCTAGTCAAAATAATCAGTCCCCAACAATCTTTATTCCAAAGAGGCCTGTTCTGCTCCTCTTCACACACATGGGCCAGGGGTGCAAATGTTGCTGGGGGGGGGGGGGCAGAAAAAAACAGGGTTGAAGATTGTCCATGAGCAAAACACTAGGCACCAATTAAAAACGGCAAGACTGATCTTCAGACCAAGGCAGTGGGGGAGACACCAATGTAGAGGAACTCAAGTCCAGTTGAGAAGGAGGGGAGGGAGGTTTCTAAGGGGAGAAGAGAGAGCAGAAAGGGGGTGCGGACCCTGGAGAAATGGAAGGTGATAGAAGGTGGGAGGTAGGGAGCTGCTCTGTGTGGCTGGGCTCTGGGGCTGGCCAGGGGCCCTTTAGCAACTCGGCATTCTCCTGAGCAAAGACTCATAGACTCAGGGGCTTGGGGTGGCCTGAGCAGTACAGGTGGCCCGGGGCTGCAGATGGCTCAGTCTCAGCACAGTCCTTGCTGGTCCAGCGTGCTACCTGGCTGTTCCCAGATCTCAGATGAGCACTTAGATGTGGCATTCTGGCAGAAGAGAGCTCAGACCATGTGATGGCATTTTCACAAGTCAGAAATAAAGAAATCAATCCCAGAAAATTATAAAACTCCACTGAAGGTGAGACTGCAATTCAAAACAATAATAAACTCACAAGCTTCAGCAGAAAACAGAAAAGAGGTGATATTTAGGAGAAAAGATCTGAGACTCAATTACAACTGTAATTAAGATTATAAAAGAGACTACAACACAGTCTCTTTTTTAATAAAAAAAGAATACAATGTGTTCTTTTTCTTTTAGAAAAAGAATACAGTAAATAGTTTAGTGAAAATATTGAAACTTAAGTAAAAAAAGAATTTTTTAAGAAACATAAGTTTCCAAAAGTGACTGAAGAAAAAATGTAAAGCCCTAAATAACAATGTAAACTTTAAAAGAATAGAACTGGTGATTTAGTTTTTAAAAATCTGTTCACAAAAATAAGGTCTCATTTGTTTCACAGGAAGGCTTCATCAAATTTCCCAGAAAGAGGCAGACCTTGTGTTTCTTTGAATAAGGGATAGGAAATTCTCCCAATTCATAAAGAATTGAGAGCCCAGAAAACCTTGATAAAAGACAGTATCTGTAACTCAAACTTATTTACAAATATAAAACAATTACTATATAAAATACCATCCAACCAAATCCATTAATATGAAACAAAAACCAAATTATGATCTGGTAGAGTTTACTTCCTGATTTACAAATAGTCAACATAAGAAAGTCAGTGAGGTATCAGTCACATTCAAACATTAAGTGAGAAAATGTGTGACTGCTTCAAAAGATTCAATAGAAAAATATGACAAAATTCTGTCCCCATTCATGGCTAAAGAATAAAAATCATCTCAAGAACAAAGTTTAACAATCTGGAAGTAGTATGAAGAAAACCTAAAGCAAATATATTTAAAGGTGCATAAGTATTATTTTCAAGGAAAAGAAAAGGATAATCACTCTCATCATTTTAAAAAAATTCAAAACCTTATTGAGAATTCTAATAAATATAATGAAACAAGTAAACATAAAGGGAGTAAGAATTTCAAGGGGAAGAAAAATATTTCATTCACAGAAGACAAAATGTAAAAAATCCAAAGAATCTATTGATAAGCCATTGCAACTAATAAAGGAGTTCACTAAATTGTTGATACAAAAAAGTCAGTAGTATTCCTGTAAACCAGAACAACTAATCAGAAAGTGTAACAAAATAGGCTAGAGATTTGTTTATTCTCACCAAAAGGACATATACAAGCTAATGGTATTGGCTATTTGTCTTCGAAAGTTATTAAACCTTTTGGTTTTTTATTTACATATTTCTTTCAATTTGTTATAATGACCATTGTATTTTAAACCAAAAGAAATTGTTAACTGGAAATAAATAGACTGTGGGTTTATTTGGGATCAGCAGAGACTTGCAAAACAGAGTCTGCAACCCTGGGGAGCCAAGTGCAAGCTCCCTCATCGGGAGGAGGATGCTTTTAACGGAGGATAAAGGAAGGTGGGCGGGCTTAGTAAACAGAATCCTTGGCTTCTCATTGGCTGAGTCTTTGCCAGAAAAAAGGAGGGGTCTGTCTTTCTGTGCTTCAGGCTGTGGGCTCTGGGTGTGCGAGCTCCCCCTGCTGGCCTCCCAGCTCCATTCATTTGGGGTTTCTGTTTACTATTTTTTTTTTTTTTTTTTTTACAAAAACAAAGCCTCTAAAATAACGTCATGAGAAGTTCGTTATACAAGACAGTAGAAGATAGTTAAATTGCTTTAGGAGAAAATACAACTCTTTGGTTATCCATTCTTGGACATTTCAGTGATAACATGAAGACAATCGTGAATAGAAGCCAGAGAAAGGGACCTATTAGGTATTTCGTATTCTTTCTGGGTTTAACCAAAGTCTGGGATTCTGTTCCCATATTTATCCAATATAGCATCAAGTCATCAAATTTAATTTAGACAGACGATTTTAGCCCAGTAACTAAAGGAAGACTTTTCAACTGGTAAAAAATTTTTAATTAAAATAAATTAAGAGAGAAATGTGTAGGTTGATGGCATTCATTAATATTTTTACACTGAAAGTAATGTCTTGTCTATAGCTTTATTTCCAACCATATTTAAAATCTGTGCTTAGGCATGCACAGAATGCATAAATTTTTTTCTTGGAGTCAGGCAACATTTTTCAGAATTTTGGGTGCCAAAAAATAATTTTATCTATGTGTGTATTCTGAAAAAGAAAACAAACCATTGTTTAGTTATAGATATAACTATCTGTAGATCAACTTTCTCAGAAGCGAGGTTAGAAGTTCACACTACCTTTGTTCTGCCTGTGAACAAAATTTCAGAAGACATAAGAATGGGTGCACAATTTATTGCTAAAGAATGCAGTCACTAGTGACTTGAAACTTTAGTCTTTGAAGTCTCAGTTACTTGGTTTGTGTGACATTAAAAATTGACTTTATAGATGAAAATATGTGACAGCTATTGAAGTGAAAGGAGAATCTTAAAAAAATAACCCAGTTCTTTTCAAATATATTTTAAACATATTCCATAGAGATGTGAGGACTTTAAATTAAGAACTGCAACTGCAATATTCAATGAGGGATATTTAAATAACCAGAACTCTGTGAAACTCAATGAGCCGTGCAAATGTTTCTCATACCACCTTATGTAATCACACTTAATTAAGCTCAGACATCTTAGAATAATTGTTGAAAATTATCTCTGTCAGAAAGATAGATACAAAGAAAAATCTAGTGTTAGATACAAAGAGGCCAGTAATGACAGATAACCTCAGTCTTGACTCGCCATACCAGGGGGAGGATGGATATTCCCAGGGCGCAGGAAGGACCTGAAGGGGCCTCTCACTGGCTCAGAGTGAAGAGTCATCCTTCACGTGAGCTGTTGCCTCGGAACCTTGAAGACTGGGCGGGGAAGTGGGGAGTTTAGGGTGTGGATCCTGACCACCCCATCAGAATAGGCCACCTGCCCTGGCCCAGCCGTGGGGGAATCACTGGCTTGTGTGTGTTCTTCGGTCAAAGTTGGGAAGCTTGCAGGAAAAAGGAGTTTTATCTGCTTCATTCCACTTCATTTGAAAAAGTACTTGACAAGGCTCATGGAAGATACAGAACATGAAGCGATTTAAGATTTAAAAACTGATGCAGTTTGAAAGAAAGGAGGAAAAAAAAAATAAATCCAATAGCAAAGTCAGGACACCCCCCCCCCCCAATGCTTTCTGAAGGTCATATACACTTACTGGAGACAGAATACACATTTTGTTTTGCATTTACTAGTAGCCAATACCTTCCATGATCCATGGTGTTAATAATATAAATAAAATGCATTGCTGGAAGAGGGTCATATCAATTTCTTTTTCTTTTTTTTTTTTTGAGGCCCCATAGAAATTTTCCCATTAAGTTCTTGGGATATAACATAATAAAAAAACATCTTGGAACTCCTTACAGGAAATGCAACCGTAAAGTTTGAAAATCTGCTTTCCACCTTCTGTGTCTGTGATGGGAAGGTGCCGAACAGCTCAGTGGAAGCAGATCCAAGAGAAGCTGGCTCTCCAGGCAGATAAGCAAGTCTCAGATGGTCTGGTCAATCCGAATATTACTTTACAGTAGCGGTGGGCTGCAGCCAGGGGTCCCAAAAGCACTCTTCCATGCGGACAAGCCTGGTGATGGGTGCTGGGAGGCAGAGTCAGGGGTTGTGTCCCTGGCTGGTGCCAGGAACACAGAACCAGGAGAGGTGAGCTGCTCTATGGATGTGAGACATTTTCATCCAGGACTCCTGAAGGGTCTTGTGTTAAAGACTTGCAATCAGATTTACCTATCATCTCTTCTTTAAAGAATGTCTTTTGGCAGATGAGTCCTCGGTTTCAATTCCTAGGAGAACTGCTTGGGCTTTTCAGGGGGTCTGGCTCTTGGCAGAGGCTTGTGAGCCAGGACAGGATTTGAGCAGACTCCTGTCTCTCCAGGTCTTATCCATGGAGAAGCAGATGTTCCTAGCTGGGATCCTTGCAGAGGCTGGGGGAGCAGGGAACCTTACCGTTCATGTGGAGGTGGAGAGCCCTCCAGGGCCTTCCTCCTAGAAATTGCCTGTGGTTTCTGTCTGCTTTTGGAGGACAGGGCAGCAGGATGTGATCAAAGTCCTGCAGGAGGGATTAACCAACATAGCTAACATCCTCGTTGAGTTAGGATGGTCATAAAAATAACTGTAATGTATGTTTCAAGACCCAAAATTTTCCAGGATTGTCTGTGAGTTTTTAATCTATCCTTTAAGCCTCACAGTGAGTCTATGAAATAAATATAATGTACATTTCACAAATCAAAAAACAAGGCTCAGCAGTGTTATATAAGGTGCCCCATGTCACACAACTATTAAGGATTGCTAGGGACTGAAAAATTTCCCTTTGCAATGCTGTGTTGAAGCCCTCACCCCCAATATGACTGTGGTTGAAGATGGCCTGTGAGGGGTGGTGAGGCTTAAATAGGTCGTGCAGAGGACCCTAATCAAATCAGGGTCCTTATCAGAAAAGGAAGGGACACCAACACCCGCTTTGTGCCGCATGCGGACACGAGGAGGAGGAGGTGCCTGCAGCAAGTGGCCCTCAGAAGCGGAATCACCAGCCCCTGACCTCTTACCTCTTGGAACTCTGAGGAACACCCTTCTGTTGTTTAAAGCTCCCAGCCTGTGTTGTTTTGTTATGGCCCCGTGAGCTGAGTGAGGCAGGATGCAAAGGCAGAACATGGATGCAGTCTGTGTGTGTCCTGAGATCCTCATTGCTGCTGGCATCCTGCTGGGCAGTGGTGACCACTTGCTCTCAGCAGCACCCTGCCACCTGCAAGGCTCTGTCCCACACGGTCTAATACCTTCAGCACTGAGGGGCATCCAGGCTTAGCTTGTTCCAAAATGTCTGGAGTCCCTCCAGAATTCTTGCCTGCACTGAACTGTGTTTCACATTCTTGTTGACTGGAGTGAAAAGAAGCCTGGGGCTTATCACAGAGGAGAGCTGGGGAGGCTGGCACCTTCAGTAAAGGCAGGGCTGGGGTGTGGAAACTCGGTCTGCTTTCCTTTCCTGAGATCAAAGTCCCCATGTTCAGGCCTGAAAGGTCCAGGACCAGGTATGTTGGACCAGTGCAGCCGGGAGCCCCAAAATGGTTGAAAACATTGTAAGGTTGAAGCCACACAACCCAGACTGGGACTTGAACCCACTGTCTTTTCGTTGAGATCACACACCTGGTCTCAGGTCTTAACGAAGCTCAGGCTCTCCATGTGTCATTGCAGAAAAAATTCAGTGAGACACAAAGTGATAGGTAAAATGTGAATTTATTTACAGAGAAACCCACTCCACGGACAGAGTGTGGGCCATTGCCGAAGGCGAGAGGCCCCGAAATATGGAGTGATTCATTTTTATGGGCTGGCAATTTCATTGGCTAATGAGTGGTAGGATTATTCCAGCTGGTTTGGAGAGGGGCAGAGACTTTCAGGAGCTGGGCACCACCTTTTACAGTAGGCTCTGGAGCTGCCACGAGGCCTGCGGGTGTGGCGTTCTGTGGATGCATCACAACAAACGTATCAGCAGGCTCGAGGCCCCCTGGAGTCGAAACTCCTGTCATTGTGGACCTAGTTGGTTCTAACCAATTTCTGTCGTGTCCTCGATGGCTGTGCCAGTCTTTAAAGGCTGTGCCCTGCCCCCTTCCCTGCTGCTTTAGGCTGGGAGAGCTGCCTACAGAGAGAGAGGAAGTCATTTGACAAAGGAAGCATCTTCCGACAGGACCCCAAGTTAAACACTGGGGTTGGAACCACATTGCTGATTGTGAGATCCCATGTTTCAAAAACCTAACGTTAGAAGTATTCAAAACAGATGTAGTGTAGTGGCTTCTGAACTAAGATTTTATTGATGATTTTCCTATATGCGTGATTCCAAGTTGTGTCTTCCTAAGGTCAAGGCTGTGGTGAGTCCCCTGGAGTGAGCGTCATACTTTTCTTTGGGAGATGGACACCAGGGTTTTTCTCTCTCACGGTAAGGGACCACTCACCCCACAGGGCCCTCCTGCCCTGAAGTCTGGTCCCTCCTTCCTGCCACCTTCCTCTCCCCATGAGGACAGGCTGCCTGAAAAGAGCCAGGGTCCTTGGGTTGAGGCAGAGTCAATCTTGAAAGCTATCATATTTCCTTAGCTAGCATGTAAATAAATACACATTTCTTTGTATGCCAAATGCAAACCGTTAGAATCCTCATCGTGTTCTAGAGCTTTGGAGAATGTGGTGAGGGGGTAGCCAGCGCAGTGTCCTCACCGAGGTAGAGGACACACACCAGTGGCATCAAAGTTACAGCTCTCATGGAGCCTCTGCTTGGTGGGGACTACATGTCATGTTGTCAGGACCCGACTCTGTGTCCACCCATTTCTTCCCAGGCTGTTCTGCTGCTTTAGTCAAGGTCCCTGGCTGTATGATGCAGTCCAGCATGGGAGGGGTGATGTCAGGCACCCAAATAAATAATCGCTTGGGGAATTCCTCTGCTTTTATTTATTTTGGGAAGAGAAGGTATATTGATAACATTGTGGAACATAAGTTCATGTGCCTGACACACGATGAGGCTAAACAAATGGAAACGTTAGTTTGGAGCAAAGAAAGGTTTATGCAAGGCTGAGCAAGAAAACTGGGTGGCTCACGCTCAGAAGTCTCAGGGAAGAACTTCTGAAGGCAGATTGAGGTGAGGGCTGCAAGGTGTGTGACTTTCTTCAGATGGGTTGGGGGTGAGGTCAGAGGGCAGTGCTCCGGGTACGGGACCTCAGCCTGAAGTCACCATCCTCCACTGGGGCAGGGGCCTTGGTTCCTGCAGAAGAACTCAGAGATATTGTTATGTTGGACTATTGTCATTTCTTTGCTTGCTTGACTGCTTTTCCTCTGTTTCTGCATCCCCTAACTTCCCTAATTAGCAACTGTTTGAATCTCCTCTTTGGAACTCAGGGCAGGCCTCAGAGACTGAAGTCTTTTTCAACCAACAAGCAAAGGGAACAAAGGAGCTTTTGTACCCAAGAGGGCACCACGGGGTCCTGCCTGCTTTCAAAATTATTATTTTTCTTCCCAAATATCTAAGAAACTTGCTTCAGTGACGGTTTGAGACGTTTACGTACAATAAGCTGCTTATTCACTGTTTCATTGTTTTTTTTTTTTTTTCTTTTTCAAACTTTTTTATTTTCTATGAGGTATAGCCCATTAACAGTGTGATAGTTTCAGATTAACAGCAAAGGGACTTAGCCATAAATACACATGTATCCATTCTGCCTCAAACTCTCTTCCAAGGTCAGATAACATTGAGCAGAATTCCATGTGCTGTACAGTAGGTCCTTGTTGGGTATCGGTTTTAAATATAGCAGTGTGTACATGTCCATCCCAAACTCCCTAATTGCCCCTTCACCCCATCTTTTCCCCAGCAGCCATAAGTTTGTTCTATAAGTCTGTAAGTCTCCTCCTGTTCTGCAAGTTCATCTGTATCATTTCTTTATAGATTGCACATGTAAGGGATGTCATACGATATTTCCCCTTCTCTGTCTGTCTGACTTCACTCTGTATGACAGTCTCTAGGTCCATGCATGTTGCTGAAAAAGGCATCGTTCCATTCTTTTTAATGACTGAGTAATAACCCACTGTATAAATGCACCACATCTTTGTCCGTCCCCTGTCGGTGAACACTGAGGCTGCTTCCAGGGCTTGGCTGTTGTAAACAGTGCTGCGGTGAACACTGGGGAGCCATTCTGGAAAACTGTCGTGAATTTCCAGCTTCAGGGGCCCTCAAGTCCATGGTGAGTCAAGCCCCTTTCATACTGGGTTGGTTTCTCTTGTCCTCTCTCTAACGCTGAGTCAGTGGTAACCCAGTCCAAGCAGGAGTGCCGCTGGTCACTGGGATGGAGCTGATGGCACCAGAGGGGGGGAAGGGCAGACAGAAAGGGCATCAGGAGAAGGACAAGAAGTACTTTCTTCCTGATTGGAGCCCCTATAAAGAGGAGAGTTGAGGTACTTGCTTTGATTTGGGGGCCTGGAGGAGGGTGGGTTGGTTTTTCTGTCCCAGTGATGAGACATAAGACACAGGAGCAAAGCTGTCTGTCTGGCCCAGGAGGGGTTCCAGAGAGAGTGGCCTTTGCGTGGCAGCCTCAGGGGGCAAGAGCAGGGGCAGCTCCCTACTGGCCCGAGAACACAACCACGGCTGAGGCTTTGTGGTGGACACTAGTGTTTGCTGAGGCAGTCTGAGATGTTTACACATCATTTGTGTTAAGTAAGAGAATCTGGCAAAAGCAGGAAGCAGAACCGAGAGTGCACAGAACTCTAGGCGAGCGAAAGTAAAAGGTTCCAGAGTGGGGAGCAGAAACTAAACTTGCGGGTGAGTTTAAGGAAGGGCTCACTGTTCACCTCCGGATGTGAAGCCCGCCCTTGTCACAGCTGCAGGTGTCTTTACCTCGGAAGCTCGCGCCCGCGCCCGCGCCCAGTCAGTGTGACTGGAGCCCGCAGAACGGGTCACAACTTTGGGAACAGGTTTGGATGTGGGGCTGGTTCCCTCAGATGTTCTGGTGAGAGAGGGCTTATGGGCCCACAGGAAAGGGGATCCCCTCCAGGACCCGAGTGTGGGCGCTGTCTAACGCAGAAATGGACTGTCTGAGGAGACACGCGTGATGAGAAACAACAGACTTGAGTAGGAAGGGGCGCCCAAGTGGAGAGTAGGAGGGCAAGGGAGCCCAGGAGAACGGTCTCAGGTGTTATGGTGATGGGGTTCGTTTCCAGGCTGTCTCCAGACAGTCGTATTACTTGGCCCATATTTAGTCTGACTCAAGGTTCTTCCTGGTAGCTGGCGTGTGCCTCTCTCAGCCAAGATGGCTTCCAGTGCAAAGGATTCTGGGAGGTTGGCAGGGCACGTTATGGGCGAGTGTCTCCTCCTGCCTTCTGCCCCTCCTGAATACTTCCAGTTAGTTCTTACCATCAGCACTGTGTCCCGTGTCGGGACTTCCTGTTGTGAGACCACTCAGCCAAGTTGTTATCATTGTGCCTGGCCAAGATGGGCAGTTTTAGTCGATGGTTCCCTAACAAGGCTGTGGTGCGGACTGACTCAGAAAGGTCTGTTTCTCTTATAATCCCTCTTCCCATTCACTGTTCTTGTCCATATGTCTGACGATGTATGGAGACACATTTCATAGAGCCCCCTTTCTTAGGAAATCATGTTCACCTGTTACTGTTTCTGAGCTGGGAGAGCCTGTGTGCTGGGCCTTTTTTCTCATCGGTTCTGAGCGGTCACCAAACAAACTTCACATTCTGCTTGTCAAGGAAAATGTATTAGTTGATCTAAGACATGCAAAATTTTACTTGAGACAAATTTGAGGATTATAACCCAGGAAGAGCATCTCAGAAAGTTCTGAGAGCTGTTCCATCCACTAGAAGTCAAGGCACGGTTATATAACTTTCAGAGACAGAGGGCTCAACATCTAGTTACATAGTATTGACAGTTTACATGATCCAGATCTAAGCATCATCATGGTGGGTCACGTGACCCCTTACAAGGTCAAGAAGCAGCGTTATGCTAAGCAGTTGTCCCGTCGACACTTGGAGAATGCTGCTGTGTATGTTCAAGCAGGTGTCCTGCCTGTGGGGAACCTTGGTGGATGCCTAAGTGCAGACAGACACACAGCGCACAGTGCTGGGGACACAAGGGGCCAAAGGGCGGAGAAAAGCTTTTGTATTTACATTCTTCTTGTCTTGCTATAAAATATGGATTTTATGTCATGTGCTTTATAGACAATGTGCAGCTCTCATGAGGAGAAACTTTTAACCCCTTTTAAGTGCTGTTGTTAGCATTATACTCAATAAATGCATGCTAAAGTTTAGTGTACAGACATGAATGAAAAAAGTGGCTGTTGCAACACCACAGCTTATATGAGAATAGATCATTCAGGAAACAAAAAATATCCAAAAATATATGACCCATCCACTCTAGCTCACTTAGAATAAGAAAGAAAACAAATATGCTGTAACTTTCATTTTTAAGTGGATGCCTGCTAGGTGTGACCATTTAAACTATACAGTAGTTTAAACAATATAAGGAAAACCCTAAAAATTTAGAGCTGATGTGAGAATAAAATAGGGGTTAGGATACTAACGTTGGAAAAGGCCACCTCCATGTCATGACAGTGAGTCTTGCCTGTAGGATCCTTCCTTAAACAGATAACCCAATAATCATGTAGCAGTGATGCCTAAATCTCAGCCTTTTCTTTGGCACTGGTGCCGAATCAAATCTTAGAGTTTTGGGTGAAATAGAAAAGAGTAGCTTTGTTGCTTTGCCAAACAAAGGGGGACAGAGCAGGCTCCTGCCTCATAAACTGTGTGTCCCAACCCAGGGAGATTTGGTGAGGAGTTTGGTAGCAATTGTTCAAGGGCAGGGTTGCTTATACGGATCAGGGTGTGTGCATGGGCCTGCACTCCTTAACCTGGCTTCCCAAGGTTTTCAAACTCTGATCTTCTCAGGAATGAGGAATGCTGGCATCTTCCATTTATTGAGGGTTTTAGTCCTGCTGTTGCTGTTCAGTCACTAAGTTACGTCCAACTCTTTGCGACCCCCATAGACTGCAGCCCGCCAGGCTCCTCTGTCCATGGGATTCTCCAGGCAAGAATGCTGGAGTGGGTTGCCATTTCCTTCTCCAGGGGATCTTCCCAACCCAGGGATCACACCTGCGTCTCCTGCATTCCAGGCACATTCTTTTAGCCATTCATATTCATTAATGAGCATACAATTCATTGAATCATGTGCTATAGAGATGGCCCAGGGAAGGATTTACAGGAAGGTTTCAGAAGCATGTCTGAGTCTGCTGACTCCACTGTAGCAAAGCCCACCAACCCAATGGGCTTCTTCCCTGGTGCAGAGAGAACTGGGCCTTAGGAATGAAGCAAGACTCCCCAGATGGAACACTGGGGGTTCTGAGTTGCTTTAAAGGTGGAGCAATCAGCACGACTGCCCTCACACGACTCTCACTCCATCCTCCTCCGCAGCCAGGGCTTCCCTGGGAGCACCAGGAACTCTCTCTTCCTCTGGCCCAAACCCAGAAATCTTCATGGACTCTCTCCCTTTTCTCTCTGGTACCCACAGCTGCCCCTCATCCAGTCAGTCCCATCTGTTGAATTTTCTGCCTCCTCCGTGTCTCTGCATCTCTCCTCTCTTCTCCACCATCAAACCCTATTACTCTGACCTTCTATCTCCTTTTCCCATTCACCTGCCACAAGACCCACAGCTTAGCTGTTACCTAAGATGAGATGTGACCTCATCCCTGCCCATTACAAGCCCTTCCTACTTTGGGCAGCCTCGGATGGACAGTCACACATGGGGGCTTCTCACTTCTGTGCTCAAGCTCTGCCCCCTGTTCCCCAGGGAATATTCTGACATCTGGAAAACAGCTAGATTCTCCCTTGCCTCTGTCTCTGCACCTGCCACTCCCCACCTTCCTAATTTGGATGTGGTCCTGCAGAATGCAGAAGGCCTGGGAGTCTAAGACAGAGCACCCTTTCCTTGTCTCCTGATCAGGCTGTGTTACTGGTACTGCCTCACTCACGTCCTACACTGGGCCCTGAGCACCAGACAGACTTGTGTCTTGTATCCACAGAGCCCGGAGGTCCTGACACATTAGTCTCCCCCACCACATGCGTCGAATGAACCCACAATTTCATAACATAAGAAGGAGCGCATTTCCCCTTCTCGTGTACAGATGCGTATGTAAATTTCCCCGAGCATCACCTGACAGGCAGGAAAGTAGGTTTCTTAATCATGCTGACACCTTGGCAGTTTTGCCTAGATGAGGTAAAATATTATGATACAAATATCTGATTGTTTTTCTTTGAAGGAATAATTAGCAGTTTGACAGATTGCATACGTGAATTATTCAGTGTGAGGCTGTGAATTTCCTACATGCAGAATTTAAGTCTCTAGCTTTCAGGGAGCGGAAGGTCTGTGTTACAAACCTTGGATGTCTTTGAAAATGTTGGCTTATTATTCACAAAGTGCTTCAAAACAACAGAAGATGTAGAAATGGCCTTGTTAAAAGAGTAGATGAATTGTAGAAGTCACCGCCAGGAAATAAGAGTCTTCTGTGGGATGCAATTGTTAAGAAAGAAAAAAAAAAGTTAGAATATTTGCTAACATAATGACAGATTAGGCTCTAAGTTCCATCTCTGATGAGTGTCAGTGACGTGAGCTTTGACAGTGTAACTGTCAGACCTGGTTCATCCTATTGAACTTGGCATCACAACGTTGCCTGTGTGGTAGTTTTAGAGGTCCACACGGTGAGTGAGACCTGGATGGTGTTCCGTGTATGCCAGCCCTGTGCCAGACCCGTGACCCCATGGAGCATGGGGTTTCATGATTATTGGAATGGTGAGGCCAGCAGATCAGCCGATGACTGTAGTCACAAGAGAGCCCGAAACATAGATTCCCAGGAGGAAGGCGCATGCGCACCACAGGGGAGGTGCCAGGACCACTCAGGGGCCCGAGGGGACCAGGAGTTGTGGGTCAGAGGCTTGACTCTCCTGTCTGGTCCCCTGGGGAGGCGCGAGGCTGAGGACTGACACTCCAAATCATTTCAGAGCTGGGGCACAGGGCGACCCTGGTTGTCTGGTGCCCAATCCTGGGAGAATTAGGGCAGGGGGCCGGTTGTCCTGAGTGGTGGCCCGCAGAGCAGGTGGTGCGGACCGGGGCTCCGAACGGGTGTCTGTGTATGTATGGACATCCCTGCATGCTCAGTCACTTCAGTCGTGTCTGACTCTTAGCAACTCTATGGACGGGCTCCTCTGTCCATGAGATTCTCCAGGCAAGGCTACTGGAGTGGGTTGCCATGCCCATCCAAGGGATCTTCTTGACCCAGGGACTAAACTCACGTCTCCTGCAATTGAAGGTGGATTCTTTACCATCTGAGTATCTGAGTAACCAGGGAAGCTGATACACACACACACACACACACACACACACACACACGTCAGATGTCAAAAACTCTGATGCTGGGAAAGATTGAAGGCAGGAGGAGAAGGGGACGACAGGATGAGATGGTTGGATGGCATCACTGACTCAATGGACATGAGTTTGAGCAAACTCTGGGAGAGGGTGAAGGACAGGGAAGCCTGGTCCACTGCAGTCCATGGGGTCACAAACAGTGGGATACGACTTGGCAGCTGAACGACAGCAACCAGAAGTCAAAGCCTCAGAACACAAGAGATAAAGACAGGCTGATGGAACAGACCTTTCCACAGCCCTCTTCTCGGAGCGGGTGCCAGCCTGGGCCAGCCTCTAGGGAGAAATCCCACAGGCATCTGTTTGGGATGCTGGATGCCCTGCATCGCCTTGGACCATGTTGGCTGAGGAAGCCGGAAAGTGAGAGGGTCCTGCAGTGGTGCACCATACTCTTACGTGTGGTGTGAGCCTCTTGGGGATGCAGCGGGCCTGGCACGGCCACCCATCCACGACCCGGACCCGTCCCGGAGGGTCACCCAAGGCCGTGCCCCAGGGAGCCGGTCAACAGAGCCCAAACAGACCGAGCGTCAGGGGACGACCTGGACAGCGCCGCCATCTGGTGGCGGCATCCTTGAACTGCACGCGCAGACAACCGCCGGCAGAGGGTGGCCCTCTGATGACTCCGGTCACAGTGAACAAGCTGGCCGTGGGGGAGAGGAGGCCATTCGCCTTCCAGACAAGTCCACATTACTACACACCTCCAACCCAACACGCTTCCCATTCCTCCTCACACTGAACACAACCGCGGTAACAAAGGACCAAAGCAAAAGCCACAGGAATTCAGAGCGGGGTGCGGGGGGAGTCTCTGAGTGAGGACAGTCACCAGGCTGGTCTGTGTGCCCTGGATCCCCGTAGAAGCAGGGAGCAAGCCCAGAAAACCGGGGCCCCTCTGCTGGGTGGGGGCCCAGGCTCTGACGAGCAGTCTCCCAGGCGGCTGCAGGATGGTGGCTGATCGCCAGCCCCACCATGAAGGTGTCCGCCTTGTCCTTCCCAGGGCCCTTGGGGATCTGCGTGAAGGGGCCTTGGCCTGGGTGGATGCCCGGGGCCGACCTGCTCTGCCTGTTGGGAGAAGATTGTGGCTCCAGACCCTTGAGTCTTGTGTCCGCCGTTCCAAGGATGCAGTGGGATAGAGCAGGTGCGAACAGTTCCTGATGGCAGTAGCACCCGATCCTCAGGATAAGGCTAAATGAGAGGATTTGCATAAAGGGCATTTAGTATGTTTACTTTTCTACCTGCTGCTTACTATATCTCTAGCATGAGCCAAGCATGTGCCCAATGCTCTAACTAGGTCACATTTGTCACAACACTCAATGAGACAGCTGTTGTCATCCTCACACGTTTAGATGAGGAAGCTGAAGCTCAGAAAGCTTGTTTTTCCAATGACTGGCCTTGGTGCCTGCCTGGTTCAGGGTCAGGGAAGGAATTATTACTCATTTTCTTAAGAGAAATAGGGAATATTGTAGAGATGCAAGACCAGGTACGATGTCCTATCTGTTTGGGAGAGATAAGGAGTTGTCAGCTTTCTTATTTTAAAGCAGAAATGACTGTGGTCCTCAGCAAAGCTGGGAAAACAAATCAGTGAGATGATGGTGTGAAAAGCTTGCTCACATCTGGTTCTTACTAGAATAAAGAGTGTCTCTTGTAGTTCCAAAAGACACTGCTTTCTTTTTGGCATATTACTGTCTTTGAAGTTGGGGTTTTTCACAATCACTGGTTAAAGTGGTTGGGTAACAGTCTCCTGACAGTCCATTTTCTCTCTGAGGAGATCCTAAGATCAGGATCCTTCTCATCATCCCTGACAGCTTAGGTTAATTAGATACCACATCGCTAGTGGTGGGGTACCCTGACTTGACAGGAACCCGGCTACTGCATCTGAATGGGAGTTCACCTTTCACGGGATGAGGGTGTCGGTGTGATTGGTCCAGGAATGAAAGAGCGTAGGGGTCCAGGAGAGGTGACGATGGGGGGCCTGTCAGGATGGTGTGAGGGAAAAGCTGGAACTGTAGGCTTTAGGAAGATCCTGCTCCTTTAAGTCAGGACAGGATTGGTGCTTGAACTGGAGGGCAGGGCAGTTCTCCAAAACCGTTTCTGGGGGCCTTGTGGTAGCAGATGTGAGCAGTCACTCAGCCAGAATCATCCCCTAGGGCCAGCTCAGTCCTCAGCCTCCAGGCTCCCTGCCTCCCGGACAGGTCCGCCTTCCCCACAGGCAGGCAGGGTGCAGCGGGAGCCGGGGGTCTGGTGGGGGGGGCCAGAGCTGGGGCAAGAGGAGACTCAAGCCAGTGAGGAGCCAGGCCCTGCCGGGTAACCGGCCTCTGCTTTGCGCAGGTGTGTAAGGCTGCCTTTCGGGGCTGGCGCCCCTTGCATGCCCACAAACACCCTTCTCAGAACTTTCTAGATCGTCCTCCTGTTATCTCAGATCAGTCCATGCCTGGGACAGCTGCTGTCCATGGTCTTGATTTCTTTTATGAGAGTGAAATTGATTACCAACAGACATTCTGCCCTTCCCCATCAATAAAACTATCTGGCCCAAATAGCGTGATTTGCATTTTTTTTTCTTTTTTACTTGCAGGGTTTTTTTTGTTGTGGTTGTTTTTGGGGAACAAAAGGAGACTTTATTTATGTATTCATACAGTTCATTCAACAAATATTTTTTCCAAGCCTCCCATTCTACAGGAGTAGATTGATCAATGATGAGCTCCAGGCAGACAAGCTCCCTGCTCTCCTGGGGCTTCTATTCAGAGAAGCGTATTTGATAGGATGCGAAGGCAGAAAGGAGATGGGAGATTGATAAACAAGTAAATAAGTCACAGTGAAGCCATTCAAGTCCTTTGTCTATTTTAAAAAATTAGGTTGTTTGTCTTTTATAGCTGAATTATAGGAATTATTAATATTCTGAATATTAAGCCATTATCAGATATACAATTTTCAAATATTTTCTCCCATTCTGTGGGTTGTCTTTGCATTGTCTTGATAAAATGTCCTTTGATGCACAAAAGTTTTACTTCTGATGAAGTCCAGTTTATCTGTTTGTTGTTGTTGTTGCTCTTGTTTTTGTGGTCTAGTTCAGAATCCATTGCCAAATTTGGGGCCATGATGTACTTGCTTTCTTCTATGAGTTTTATGGTTTTGCTGTTATATTTAGGTCAAAGTCCGTTTACAGTTCATTTTTGTATATTGTGTGAGGTAGGATTCCAACTTCATTCTTTTGCATGTGGTTGCCTGCTTTTCCCAATGCTATTTGTTGAAGAGACTGTTCATGTTATTGAATAGACTTGGCATCCTTGTCAAAAATCAGGGGTTTCCCTGGTGGCTCAGATCTGCCACAATGCGGGAATTGTGGATTTCTGAAAAAGATTCTGCCGGCAATGCGGGAGACTCAGGTTTGATCACTGGGTTGGGAAGATCCCCTGGAAAAGGGAATGGCTACCCACTCCAGTATACTTGTCTGGAGAATTCCATGGACAGAGGAGCCTGGTGGGCTACAGTCTGTGGGGATGCAAAGAGACTAACACTTTTCACTTTTTCAAAAACCAGTAGCCGTAGATGTCTGGGTTTCTTTTTGGACTCTCAATTTTGTTTCATTGTTTTTTGTTCTCTGCACTGTTTTGACTTCTATAGCTTTGTATTAAGTTCTGAAATTGGGAAGTGTCGATCTAAAACTTTTTTTTTTTTTAGGATTATTGTGGCTACCTGAGACCTCTTACAAATTCAATTTAAGGTTTGGCTCTGTATTTCTATTTTTTTTTAAGTTGTTGGAATTTTGAAGGGATTGTATAGAATCTGTGGGTTATTTTGAAGAATATTGCCACCTTAGCAATATTGTGTTCCAAACCATGAACATGGGATTTTTTCTGTTGATTTGTATCCTCCTAAATTTCCTTCAGCGATGTTTTATAGCTTTCAGTCAACAGGTTTTTCACCTCGTCATTGAATTTGTTCCTAGATATTTGCTTCTTTTAGATGCTATTTGAAAGAGAATTGATAACTTGCGTTTCTTTTGGATTGTTTGCTGGTATATAGAAATACAAATGATTTTTGCGCGTCCATCCTGTAACCTGCAACTTTGCCGAGTTCAGTCACTAACTGTAGCAGCTTTCCTGTGGCTTCTCCAGGATTTCCTGTTATCTGAGAATTTGTTGCTGTTATAGTTCATTCACTCAGTTGTGTCTGACCCTTTGCGACCCCATGGACTGCGCCACGCCAGGCCTCCCTGTCCTTCACCATCTCCTGGAGTTGACTCAAACCCATGTCCATTGAGTCGGGGATGCCATCCAACCGTGTCATCCTCTGTCGTCCCCTTCTCCTCCCGCCTTCAGTCTTTCCCAGCATCAGGGTCAGAACAGAGGTAGGAAAAAAAAAAAGTCTCTGCAGACTGGCTCAGTCTGTGCTGGGGCCCTACCTCAGTCCTTAGTGAGGCTTCTGCAAGCATAGGGATCAGCCTGCAATGAAAGCTTAGAGCCCTTTTAGAAGTTTCCGACCATGTGTCTTGCTCTGGGCTTCTGCATGGTGTTCCAGAACTCCCATAAGCATGGGCCCTTTCCAGTGACCTACACCCCCGTAGACTCTTGGCAGGCAGTCCCCCCGCCTCCGGTGGCCTGGTGCCCGTCGCCCTTTGACCCCGCAGAAGCGCGTCAGCAGTCACGTGCCGCCTCCGTGGCTGCAGGCTGCTTGTGCTTTTCCGGCGCCTGCTGCTCTTCTGCGCTAGTGAGTTAGGAGTGAGCAGAAGCAGGGACCCCGTGCGGCTCCGTCGGGGTGCCCCAGACAGCTTCAAACAGACACACACCACACTGCAGATACAGTCAGCTCTGCTGCCCTGGAAACCAAGGGCTGCGTTCCCACCCGGGGAGGCGAGGGCAGGCTTCCACACCGGGCTGAACCCGGGCCGCGAGTGAAAGCCCCGGGGGCTCTTCTTCAGCCAGCACTTGCCTGTTTCCTGCTTCACTGGCCGCTAAAAACCTTTGGGAGCCGCCCAGGATGCCAGCAGACCTGATCTCTGTGGGGGTGGGTGTGTAAAGCTGTCTCCTCTGCTTTCTCACTGACACCCTTCTCTGTTCTTTTTAATTAATCTTTATCGGAGTAGAGCTGCTTTACGAAGTCGTGTTGGTTTCCTACTGTCCACTAACATGAATCAGCCATGCGTACGCATATAGTAGTTTATACTGAGTAGAGCTGAGTAGAGCCCCCTGTGCCGGACAGTCGGTTCTCGCTAGTTACCATTTTATACATTGTTGTTGTTCGGTCACTAAATCATGTCCAGCTCTTTGTGACCCCGTGGACTAGCCTAGCTCGCCAGGCTCCTCCTCCATGGGATTTCCCAGGCAGCAATACTGAAGTGGGTTGCCATTCTCTTCTCCAGGGGATCTTCTCAACCCAGGGATCGAACATGCGTCTCCTGCATTGCCAGGCGGATTCTTTATCACTGTGCCACCAGGGAAGCCGATTTTATACATAGTAGGGTATATATGGAGAAGGAAATGGCAACCCACTCCAGTATTCTTGCCTAGAGAACCCCGTGGACAGAGGAGCATGGTGGGCTTCTGTCCATAGGGTCACAGAGTCAGACACGATGAAGCGACTTAGCATGCATGCATGCATTGCAGAAGGAAATGGCAACCCACTCCAGTATTCTTGCCTAGAGAACCCCGTGGACAGAGGAGCCCGGTGGGCTACAGTCCATGGGGTCGCACAGAGTGGGACACAGCTGAGCGATTAACACTTTCACTGTCATGTCAGGGTGCAGTTCGGAGAAGTGTCCACAAGGGAGCAGTCATGGCAGCAGCCGAGCGCCAACCACCCTCAACACCAATGATCCACCCCCTCCATCTCAAACACTCAAGCGAAGAGCGGCATCTCAACTCCTCCCAGTTGTCCTGGACCACATAGGTCTCAGCACACAGGAATCCCTCTACTGTGGCAGCATCTCAACTGTGACACAAGGTCCTTGTGATTCTCAGCACGCATTGTCCAGCAGGAACTCTGCAAGGCACCACCTGAAATCTTTCTTAGGAAAGATGACCTTCAGGCCATGCCTTGATTTTATGTTTTTCTCCGAGGCCATTTCTTCCTTTGAGACTTCTCTGCAAGTTGGTGATATTAGAAATGTGAAACTGTTTTTCCATCCAGAAGGTACTAGCTGCTCCAGTTTTGCTCTAAATTCTGCCTTAAGCTAAATGGTTCCTTCTTTGGCTCACCTCTCTCCCATCAGGGGGACCAAGGACTCTTAGGCAGAGGTAGGTTTTTTCCTACGAGTCACTGCCAATGTCAGGGATGCTGGTGTTTCCTCATTTGTTAGGAGGAGGGGATAAAATGAGATGCTGCTTCACAGGATGGTTGTAAACACCACCTTGGGAGCTGAGGTTCTGGGCAGTGTCCAGCTCCGCTTTAGGGCCTGTGGGTTCCTCTGTTGCTGGATTGGCTCTGCATTTGCTTCCTTTTAGTCTGGACATCCTGAGGCAGGGACGTGCCCAGAGTGAGCAGGGGTGGGGAGGCAGAGCCCCCTCTCCTCCCAGGACAGAAAGATCTGGAAGCTGTCTGTGTCCTCCTCTTTCTGAGAGATTCCCAACTGAGACGTTAGCCCAGAGCGGGGATCATCCAGAAGTGAGGACATCATTATCCTCATAACTCACAGCGGAGAGCAGATGGCTCATGAAATTTAAATGGCAACACCCAGGGGTCCTGCAAACATCCCGTGGCTGTCTCTCCAGAGTCCACTGGATACAGAAGAGCGAGGAAGAAAGCCTTTTCATTGTAGCAACTTCCTGCAAAGAGATCCAGATTGTATTTGTCCATATCCTTGAACAATTCCACAGGGAAATGATATTGACCAAGATCTCACTAAAATACATGTTCAAAGATTTTTCACTCCTGGAGATCACTGGGAAGGGAGAGTTGGGAGAAAATGAGACAGGCTATGTTCTCATTAATTTATTTCGTGTCAAAATTTTCCGCTCAGCACAGACTGGAGGGGTGGGGGAGCATGGTAATGGCCCAGATGTCAGTACTGGGAGGGGTGGGGCTGCACGCCCACTTTGAGAAAAATGTTAGTGAAGTGATGCTCCACACTAAATGAAACATGCCCCACGCACTGACGCCTACTACTTGCTGTTAAAAATAAGGATGTAAAGCATGCGGAACTCTATTCAATATCCTTTGATAAACCATAATGGGAAAGAATATGAAAAAGAATATACTAATATATATGTATAACTGAGTCCCTTTGCTTACAGCAGAAATTAACAATGTTGTAAATCAACTATACTTCAATAAAATAAATTTTAAAAAATGAATGTAAAGCTCACAGAGACATCCAGGTCCTGGGCTATGCCTGAGGGCCGGAAAGCCTAAGGCACCGGCTCCTCTGGGCTCTGGGCTGAGGACACAGGAGACGGGCCCTAAGGTACACCTGTCAGTCAAGCATGAACTTGAGGGCATGGGGCTGCTCCCAAGGCCCCGTGTACAGAAGCAGGGAGCGAGAAGATCTGCCCAGACAGATTCAGCTGCCCACTGCCTACAGCAGCATGGATTTTATGTCAGGAAAATTCCATCAAAGGGATAAAGACTCAGGTAATAATCCATTTTCCTTACAATAACTGTGTTCTTATCTTTGCAGTAATGCACATAAATTCTCTAGAGCTTAAGGAGCGATTTGGTTTAATTAGTAAGAGACATACATGCATGCTTTGTTTTAAAGCAGACACCAGCCTCTTTTGCCAAATTAATTTTGTATACATTCCAAAATCTCCATTGGTGATTTATTTCCTTGACCACAAGTCAGCTGAGGATGACAGTTAGTGACTGTGAGATGATGTACATCTAATTTAGGGCCACCATGTCTACTTGGACATAGTGTGCTTTTATTTTTTATTGAAGTGTAGCTGATTAAGTGTTGTGTTAATTATGGCTGTAGAGCAAAGTGATTCAGTTATATACATACATGCATTCTTTTTTATATTCTTTTCCATTATGGTTTATCACAAGATATTGAATATAGCTCCCTGTTCTATACAGTAGGACCTTGTTGTTTATCCATTCTCTGCATAATAGTTTGCATCTACCAATGCTCAAGTCCCACCCCATCCCTCCTCCACCTCCTCCCCACCTTGGCAAACACCAGTCTGCTCTCTATGTCCATGATTCTGTTTCTGTTCATTTGTGCCATATTTTAGGTTCCATATACAAATTACATCATATGGTATTTGTCTTTCTCTTTCTGACTTATTTCACAGAGATTATGTTTATATTTTATAAAACATCAGAATCACCTAGTAGAGAAAGTGGCTACAGACATTCCTATGCATGGATGACCATACACCTATGACCGGTTTTTATAGGCATTCACAGGCATCATTTAAACAGGCTCATGTGGGGAGGTAAGAAACGTGTTACATGGAAGGATTTTTTGGTCTCAAATTTATATAGAGTTTCCTAGCATGTAATTTCCAGAGGAATAAACTACAACTTAGAAAAATATCAGTTTTTTATCTTTCTGAATGACAAGGAATTTTTGAAAACCCTACAAGTGAGGGATCATTTACTTTTTCATTCATTTTTTCCATGAAATTCATGGAACAGTAGGTGCTTAAATGCTGCAGTAAGTTGTAGATATAAATATAAGTAACATGTGTCATTCAAAAGTTTAGGAGAAGAGGCAACATTGACCGTAATTCCATGTGATAATTACATTAAGCATTTTCAGATAACACAGTGGGTGGAGGATTCATGCCACCCAGGACTCCAGGGAGGTATGGTCAAGTCATCTGAAAGGCTGTGTCCACCTGTCTAGGTGGAGAATGGGGGAAGGACGGTCAGATAGATGGAAGACTGAAAACCAAAGCCTCCAGTAGGGTAGGAAGATTCCAGATAGGAAAACAGAATGGTCTCAGATACTTCAAATTTGGTGAGAATCTTCTGGCAATGCAGGAGACCCCAGTTCAATTCCTGGGTCAAGAAGGGATAAGCTACCCACTCCAGTATTCTTGGGCTTCCCTTTTGGCTCAGCTGGTTAAGAATCTGCCTGCAATGTGGAAGACTTGGATTCGATCCCTGGGTTGGAAAGATCCCCTGGAGAAGGGAAAGGCTGCCCACTTCAGTATTCTGGCCTGGAGAATTCCACGGACTATATAGTCCATGGGGTCACAAAGACTCAGACACAACTGAGCGACTTTCAGATACTGCAAAATAGGTGTTGCAACCACTGTGTCATGATTATTTCCGAGTTTTAAATTGCTTAGATTTTTATACTGATCCTTTTGCAAAATTTTAAATCCTTATTTTGCTATCTTTTGATCAAAGGAGTTAAAATAAAAGATAGTGTTTAAAAAGGATATGTTTTTCCCCATAATGGTTAAAATTTTAAAAAGCTTGCCAATAGAAAGTGATCTCAAGGATGTAAGGCAGCTGGTTCTTTAAAAAAATCTTTTTTATTGACGTGTAGCTGATTTACAGTGTTGTGTTTATTTCCTCTGGGCAGCAAAGTGACTCAGTCACACACATGTGTACATTTTTATATATTGTTTTCCATTATGACTTATCACAGGATATTGAATAGGGCTTCCGGTGCTATACAATAAAACCTTGTTGCTTATCCATCCTGTATACAGTAGTTCACATCTGCTAAGCCCAAACTCCCAGCCCTTCCCTCTCCTGCCCTGCCCACCCCCACTGGCAGCCACAAGTCTCCTCTCTCTGTCTGTGAGTCTGTTTCCTCTGTCTGCAGACTCCACATATACGTGATATCAGAGGATGTTTGTCTTCTTTTTCTGATTTACTTAACTCAGTATGACAGTCTTGAGGGTCATCTGTGTTGTTACAGATGGCATTACTTCCTTCTTTTTGGTGGCCAAGTAGTATTCCATCGTGCATATAAATCACATCTTCTTTATTTATTCCTCTGAGATGGACATGTAGGTTGTTTCCATGTCTTGGCTGTTGTGACTATTGCTGCCGTGAACATTGGGGTGAAGTGTCTTTTTAATTATGCTTCTGTCTGGAAATACGCCCAAGAATGAGGTTGCTGGACAGCTACAGATGGCGATTCTATTTTTAGCTTTTTGAGGAACCTCTGTACTGTTCTCCATAGTGGGTACACCAACTTATACTCCCACTAAGAGTGTAACAGATTTCCCTTTTCTCCACACCCTCTCCAGCATTTATTCTTTGTAAATGTTTTTATGCTGGCCATTCTGACTGGTATGAGGTGGTACCTCACTGTGGTTTTGATTTGTATTTCTTTCTTAATTAGCAATGTTGAGCATCTTTTCATGTGCCTGTTGGCCATCTGTATGTCTTCTTTGGAGAAATATATATTTAATTCTTCTGTCCATTTTTTGATTGAATTGTCTGTCATTTTTTGTTGTTGTCGGAGCTGTTTGTATATTTTGGAGAGTAAGCCATTGTCAGTCACATCACTTGCAAGTATTTTCTCCCAGTCTATAGGTTTGATGTCTTTTCAATCTGTTCATGGTTTCCTTTGCTATGCAAAAGTTTATAAGATTGATGAGATGCCATTTGTTTATTTTTGGTTTTATTTTTATTGCCTTGGGAGATTGACCTAAGTAAACATTGCTACAATTTATATCAGAGAATATGTTGCCTATGTTCTTTTCTAGGAGTTTTATGGCATTGTGTCTTATGTTTAAATCTTTAATAAATTTTTAGTTTATTTTTGTGTGTGGCTTGAGGAAATGTTCTAATTTCATTGATTTACATGCAGCTGGCCAGCTTTCCCAACACCACTTTCTGAAGAGAATGTCTTTTCCCCATTGTATATTCTTGCCTCCTTTGGCACAGATTAATTGACCACAGGTTCGGGTTTATTTCTGGGCTTTCTCTCCTGTTCCATTGATCCATGCATCTGGTTTTGTGCCAATACCACACCATCCTGATTGCTGTGGAAAAGCACCTGCTCTTCTCTTAACGTGATGCTGCAGACTTAACCCCAAGCCTCCCAATGCACACAGTTCTCCTCCTAGACACGTGCCCAAGAACAGTGCACGGGTCCACCGAAGGATGTTTATAGAAATGTACATGTCTGCTCCAGTCAGAACAGCCCCAAACCAGAAACAGCCTACGTGCCCATCAAGAGGCGAGTGGATTAACAAGCTATGACAAATTCCTACAGCAGAGAACCACTCGGCTGTCATAAGGAATGAACTGCTTCTTACATGCAAGACAGGGTTGGGTTTCAAAAATATTACACCGAATAAAAGAGGCCTTAAAAAAGAGTACATAGCCTATGGTTCTATTTATTTGAAGTTCAAGAACAAGATAAGTAGTGGGTGGTGAGAGAAGAATGCCACAGTGTGAGGGGCACGAGGGGGACTTTCCTGGGGACATAAAGACGTCGTAGTTTATGATCAGGGTGGTAGCTTCACAAGCATGTACATGTGTAAACATTCTTCAACCTGCAGCATTTATATCTTCTACTATACAGAAAACTGGGGCTTCCCAGGTGGTGCTAATGGTAAAGAACTCACCTGCCAATGCAGGAGATGTAAGAGACACAAGCTCGATCCCTGGGTGGGGAAGATCCCCTGGAGGAAGGCATGGCAACCCACCAGCATTCTTGCCTGGAGAATCCCATGGACAGAAGAGCCTGGCAGGCTACAGTCCATAGGGTCACAAAGAGTCAGACAGGACTGAAGCAACTTAGCATGCATGAATGCATATACATAGCTAAACGTTTTAAATGATGAGTAGATGGTAGTGCTGACAGTTACTTGGGTAATAAAGGATGGGGTGTATCTTGCAGGTTGAAATCTTCACACCTGCACAGGTGAGCTGAGGCTCTAGAAGCCCATGTGCATCAAGAAGGTCAGAGAAAGCTCTCCTTTTAAAGTAAGAGCTGGGAAACCATGGCAGTATTATGAGTAAGTAACAGAAATTCCCCCCTGTCCTGCATCCATCTAGACAGCTGAAGATACAGTATGCATAGTAAGTCATGACCGGAACAGAGTCACCCTCAAGAGGGAGAGTTAGATCCACCACTTCTTTCATAATGATTTTGGTGGGGCAAACTTAGTTCAAGAAACTATCAAAAAGCTGATTAATAGCAGGTGAACTCCTTAGCACCCAGGCAAAGTGACTATGAAACTGCTCCAGGGTATGGGCTGGGCTCTCTTAGACTCTCCAACTGCTTTAGAATATGAGTTTTTATCAAAAATAGTAAAACATAGTAAAAAAAATACAAAGCCATGAAAAATATCCCACAGAACCAACAAACTGGAGATGTGTTCCTAAGGATGTCAAGAGAGTGGGATATTCCAAAATGGACTTGAAGAAAGTATTTTTAAAATAAAGTGATCAAGAAATACGGTATCAGTTTATAGCAGGATTTGAGAAGTGAAAATAAAAATGAGTGCTGATACCTATCACTTATATCTTTTTGAAAAATATTGTTTTTATTTATTTAGCTATGTTAGGTCTTAGTTTTGGCACATGGGCTTTCCCCATGGCATGTGGAATCTTAGTACCCCAACCTGGGATCAAACCCACATCCCCTGCATTGGAAGATGGATTCTTAACCACTGGGCTACCAGAGAAGTTCCAATCATTCGTATCTTTATGAGACTTTTACTGCCTCCTGGGTAAAAAGGAGAGTGTGATTACCTAGAAGTGAAATCTCATGTGTCTTTCAACCCAACAGTTTAACCCCTGAGACCACCGTACAGTGAAACCTCCAGACATGACATGTTTCTTTTTCATATGTTATTGGTATAATCAGAAAAAAATAAAGAATTATGGTGAACACTCATCAGTAATGGAAAGACCAAAGGAAATAGGGTGTGTGCACGCATGAGCTGATACAGAGTAATTAGAAGGGGCGACTCTGTTATAGATGAGCTGCTTGGTGGAGGTTCCATAATATGTTCTTAGGTAGAAAAATAAGAGAGAGAAAAGTAGTTTCTCCTAAGAGAAGCATTGCAGAAAACAAAACAAAAACCTCTACGTGCTTTTATTCATTTTGTTACCATACGATGTGATAATGGAGTGTTGTGGAAGGAAGCATAGGGTGGTGCCTGGGTTTGTGCAGATGTGGGGCAAGAGATTGGATGAGGTGTAGGAGACAACTTAAAACAAGCAAACGGTTTCTTCAAAGAGAGTAGTGACCACAGAAAGCAGAACACATTTTATAATCAAGCTATGGGAAATTATACCCCTCAACACATACATATACACATGAGTTTGTGTGTGTGTGTGTGTGTGTGTGCATGTGTGTGTGTGTGATTAGAGAGAGACAGAGAGAGAGGGGAAAGAGCAGAGAAAGAAAGAGTAAGAGGACAACATGTAGGAAAAATTTTAAAAACTAAGCAAAATTAAAACTAATGGAAGGATAAAACATTTAAACAACAGCAAACTATGAAACAGAAAAAGGTAGTTAAGATATAGAAAGAAGTAAAAAAAAATCCTACAAGTGAAATATATGGTCATTGAAACTAAAAATCCATATAAATCTTAGGATTATTGTTCTAGTTCTGTGAAAAATGTCATGGGTAATTTGATAAGGATTGCATTAAATCTGATTGTTTTGGGAAGTATGGCCATTTTAACAATATCAGTTCTTCCGATCCAAGAGCATGGGGTATCTTTCCGTTTCTTTGAATCACCTTCAGTTTCCTTTATCAATGTTTTATAGTTCTTAGTATATAAGTATTTCACCTCCTTGGTCAGGCTTACTCCTAAGTATTTATTTATTTTTTGATGCACTTTTAAAAGGGATTTTTTTTTAAACTTTCTCTTTCTGATGTATCATTGCTAGTGTGGAGACATGCGACAGATATCTGTATGTTAATCTTGTATCCTGCTACCTTATTTAATTTGTTTATCAATTCTAGTTGTTTTTGTGTGGAGTCATTAGGGTTTTCTATATGTAGCAGCATGTCATTGGAATATAATGCCAATTTTACCTTTTTCCTTCCAAATGAACTTATTTATAAAACAGAAACAGAGTTACAGGCATAAAAAATAAACATACCGTTACCAAAGGGGAAAGGAGGGTAGGGAGGATAAAAAGGAGTAGTTTGGAATTCACGTAGATACACTATTTTATATAAAATAGATAGTCAGCAAGGGTTTACTTTATAGCATGGGGAACTATATTCAATATCTTGTGGTAATGTATAATCGAAAAGTCTAAAAAAGAATGTGTGTATAACTGATTAACTTTGCTATACACCTAAAACTAATGCAACATTGTAAATCAACTATACTTTAATTAAAAATAAATAAAATTAAATAAAAACCACTTTCTTTTTGTAAAAAACTCCAGCTGATTAGTCACACATACAGAGCAAGTCAGTGCAGGGAGGATGGGTAGGGGGAGCAGCAGACAGGCAGCTGAGGAAGGCGCTTTCAAAAAAGCTTACAGATGTCAGTTTAGTGTCTCTTGAGAAAAGCTGATGGGTGCCAGGTCTTGACTTTAATGTGTCCACCAAGTGTCTGGTTGGGTGGCCTGGGAACAAGGGCTCACCAGCCGTGTCCCAGGGATCCTGCTGCGGGAGAGTTTCCTGCGAAGTCCCAGAGAGAAAAGGCAGCTTCCTATAAAACACCAGAGGTCCAAGTGACATCAGTTCATCCCTCAACAACAATGCATGTGAACAGGCAACACGCATTTTAAGTTTTTGAAGGCGTGGAGAGGAAAGAATTGTAAATTAGAATTCAGTAGTGATTAAAACTCGCATTCGAGAATAAGGGTGAAGTGAAGGCATTTTTTTCATTTACAAGAACCAAGCCCAGGTGATCCCCTTGGATTGTGGCGGGAAAATGTAGGGAAGACGTACTTCAGTCAGAAAAGCATAGCTCTTGCAGGAAGGATTTGCAAGAACGTCCCCAAAGAAAAAGTTTTACAGGGTGTCCCTGGTGGTCCAGTGGCTAAGACTCCATGCTCCCAGTGCAGGGGGACCGGGCTCCATCCCTGGTCAGGGAGCCAGTCCCACATCCAGCAACAGAGTTGCAGACCCTGCAGACCCTGCAGGCGGCAATTAAGACCTAGCCCAGCCAAATAAATAAGTAAATATTTTTTAAAAGACAAACATGATTTTCAACAGCCGGGATATCCCAGTATATGTAGAAACACCCTGGTTCAGCCTCTCCCAGCCTGGAGAAGGGGTAGCATTCCTACTGGAACCCTGAGAGAAAAGACCTGTGGGGTAGTGGCCGACGAGTTGATCTCTGCTGCTCACAGAGCCTCACTCTGGATGAAAACACTAGACCCAGATGGTTTAGGATTCCATCTGTGAAAAACAGGCATTGACCCTGTAAGAATCTATAGCATATGGGGTGGTGAAATTTTTCTCGAAGTTAAAAACTATATATCTGCATGTAATATTTTTCTGTAATAAAATACAAAAATACCATGAGAATAAGGATTTGGTATGAATTAAATCATAAATTAATAAGAAGAAATATTTGGGAAAAGAGCAGGAGGTGAAAGGAGATATACAGAATATTTATATATACAGAATATATATACAGAAATTATACAGAACAATATTCAGCCTTTGTAGTTTTGGGGGGGGGGAACTACAAAACCATACAGAAGAAAGCCAGTTCTCATCCAGTATTTTGGAAAATTAGAGTAACAGCTCTTGGCTCACCATAGAGAAATGATGCTGCACATAGCTGGGGCGAGCATGCAGGGAGGGGCTGCTTTGGGGAAAGCTCCGCAGAAGATTTTTAAATGTTAAGTATGTATAGCAAGGCAACAGGCTTCCCAGGTGGCGGTAGTGGTAAAGAACCTGCCTGCTAGTGCAGGAGACATAAGAGACACAGGTTCGATCCCTGGGTTGGGAAGATCCCCTAGAGGAGGGCATAGCAGCCCACTCGGTATTCTTGCCTGGAGAATTCCGTGGACAGAGGAGCCTGGCAGGCTACAGTCTATAGGGTCACAGAGTCAGACACGCCTGAAGCGGCTGAGCACACACAGAGCAAGGCAATGTGCAGTGATCGTGGATTTCTGATTCTGGGAACATGGAGAGAGCCCCCATGGATTCATGTTAATACAAGGAGACTTGAACATGTATGTTTGTTGAATCATTGTTTTTGATATAGAAAATGGGAACAGTCTACAGAGTGTTCATCAGTAGAAGAGCGGATGAGCTCATTATGGTACATTCATTACCAAACAGTACATTACCATACAGGACAAACACGAAATGTACTGCTTTACAGAATTTGAATTTATGTCAACATGGAGAAATGTCAGAGGCATAACCAAGCAAAACAGTTAAAAAGCAAGATAGGTTAATATTATATATTATAATGTGCTATGCCATGCTGTGCCATGGTCAGTGGCTCCAGTCATATCCAACTCTTTGTAGCCCGCCAGACTCCTCTGTCCATGGGATTTCCAGCAAGGATACTGGAGTGGGTTGCCATGCCCTCCTCCAAGCAATCTTCCACAGCCAGGGATTGAACTTGCATCTCCTGTGTCTCCTGCATTGCAGGCAGATTCTTTACCACTGAGCCTCCCGGAAAGCCCATATTTTATAATATGCTTGTTAAAATATAAAAATCGAACAAATTAAAATTGGTGGATTATTATGATTGGAGTGTGTGTGTGTGTGTGTGTGTGTGTGTGGTGTGGAGTTTCGTTGATGGAGCCAGAGCACACACAGCAGAGATTGATACAGGCTTTCTCTGGGGGTGAGGAAGAATGGGACTGGAATTAGTGGGGAGAAGAGACCCTCACCTGAGGTGTTGTAGCCACAGTTTGCAAAATCAAGGAACGGCACACACCACACAAACATATAAAACAGTTAGAGTTGCCAAGTCTGGGTGAGAGGACCTAGGGCATTTATCTTACTCTGCTGTCTTTCCTGGGATTTGAAATTCACTCTACACCCCCTTGGCAGCCCTAGGCAGGCCAACTTCCTTCTAAGGGATGTGGGGTGATGAGTCTGTCCTGGCTTTTATGTCTTCCGAGGCCATCTTTTCCAACCTGCCCTCCACCTGCCCCTCTTTGTAGGAGGGACCAGATTCCTGGAATTCCCAACTTCTCTGTAAATGAGTTTTAAAATTGCACAAAGATGTAGTTAAAATAATTTTAGCATTCTAATATCATTTCAAATGAGTAAAATAAGTTTGGGGGACAAGGCTAGAAACTGTTTATGACATTGTTTCTATGGGAAATACATTTTTAATGGACTTATACAGTGGAAAAATACAAGCATTTGGATCCAATACACTTACCATGTGGGGCCCCAGTGCTGAGCTAGCAACTGTCCAGGAAAGCTGTGTCCTGGGGGAGCATGCTGCAAGGGGGAGCCTCCATCTGAGTGATTACAGTAAGTCCCCTGCATAGAAGGCTTCAAATTGTGAACTTTCAAAGATGCAAACATGCATTCCGTCAACACAGGCATGCCTGAGACTGCAGCCGGCCCTCCATCTCCTGTTGCTGAGGACCCTTCGGCTCTGCCGTCTCCCACCTCCTCTGGTCCGCTCCGTGCCAGCCCCTGTAGGCCAGCGGCTGTACTGTAGGCTGTGCTTTACAAGGTGCTGTACTGTAAGATTAAACATGCTTTATTTTTTCTGTTCTTTCAAAGTCTTACTTGTGTGAAAAGTATTATACACCTATCACAGTACTGTACTACAGAGCCGATTGTTAGTTGGGTTCCCCAGCTCACTTAGTTGGACTTAGGAACAAACTGGGCTTACAAATGTGCTCTTAGAACAGAACTCATTCTTATGTAGAGGACTTACTCTACTCCCTTAACGGAAGGAGGGTCAGAGGGCAGGGGAGCACACCCCTCTCCTTCTCAGCTCTGAGGCTCAGGGTCACCAGCTCACCCCTGGTACCCACTTTTCTCCTCTGTACAGTGAGGGGGTGTATTAGTGGTCTGATGAGGTCGGATGAGGGTGGCATCACTTACTATGTATTTAGTGCCTGGAACACAGCTGGCCACAGTCAGTACACCCAGACAGTAGTCCTGTTTCTACACTGTCCATAGCATCTGTCTGCCCCGCCCGGACCCCAGACTCAGTTGCACCAGGATGGAAATCATGCCCATGGTTTCCACCACTGTCTCCTTGGCATTTGCTACCACAGCTAACAAGTAGCTCTAAGAAGGAGCAGAAGGCCCCAATACTGTATTGCACTCAAGCCCTCATCTTCTACACCAGGAATGTGAAATCACACAGCATTTCTGAAATGAGACTTGATCACATATATAAAGTATTAAAAACTTTCAGAATGGGTGACCCAGGGATTCTACTTCTGTAAGTTCATTCTCAGGAAATAACCCACTTCATAGGTCATGACTTGCACAGAAGCTGTTTCAGGAGTGGGAGTCACTCTTGAGCACCCGGACTCCAGGACCAGTGGGTCCAGGGTCAGTGGCTAAGTCACATCCGTATGGAAGGACACTGAGATGCAGTGTCTGAGAGAGTTAGACACAACAGGGGACTCTGCCACATGGGGAGCAGTTATGGTTGGTGCAATGGAAAATATATATGCTTTTCATTTACGAGTCCTGATTTTTATTTTTCTCCTTGCCACCCTGTGATTGACACAGTGGCAAATAGCTTAACAGCTTCGAGCCTTGGTTTTCACATCTGTAAAATGGGAAAGTAGCACTTGCCTCATGGAGTTCTAAAAATAATCAAACATATGTACAAGTCCTTTGAAGACCACACTCATAGATAAATATAAGGTAGTTCTCAAGATGTATTCAGAGATCTGCTTTTTATGTATCGTTCTGTACATGCTCAGTCATGTCTGACTCTTTGCGACCCCATGGACTGCAGCCCTCCAGGATCTTCTGTCCATGGAATTCTCTAGGTAAGAATACTAGAGTGGGTTGCCATGCCCTCCTCCAGGGGATCTTCCTGACTCAGGGATCAAACCTTCATCTCCTGCAGCTCCTTTATTAGCAGGCAGATTCTTTACCACTGAGCCACCTGGGAAGCCCATGCTTTTTATGTAATTCATATTTAATTTAGTACTGCAATTAAATACCTATTTGAAGAAAGTATATGAGCATTAATGGAGAGCAGCTCCAGGGTGAGGGTCAGGGGAAGAGTTTCCTTTTCATAATCCTTGACATTTTATCCTATTTTCAGATCCCACTTCCCCCGCCTTTCTCTTGACAGCCTGTATCTGTATTCAATCATTACCTGTCAACACAGCTTCATTAGGTATGCATAAATATGGCTTAATTAGCTAGAAAACTATTCTCTTAATTACTGTGGCAGAGTTCCTTTATTTGCTCAGCCTTCATATCTAAGGAATATGACACGACCTGCCAAGTCAACTTAAAACACAAAGTCTAAATTTATCAGCGAGATGCTTTTGATGTGCTCGTTTCATGGTGGTTTTGCCCAATCCCTTCTGACAGGTTTGGGGGGGATCAAGTGCATTTAACCACATTTATTCCTCACAACACCCTGGAGCTGCAGAACTTTCTATCTGAATGTCAGTCTCTGCCAGAACGAGAGATGCTGCCAGAGGGAAGCCGCTAGCATCCATCGCTGTGGTGTGAAAACCCAATGAGAACACGCTGGAAGAAAGAACACGGTGCTTTCCTGGCACACAGCTGATGCTCAGAGATGCTCCCCAGTCACTCGTTCATCCATCCACCCTTTGCCTTCCTCCGTTAGGACCCTACCGTGAACAAAGCCCAGACTGGTGGATGGACAAATACTAGTCTGTAGCTGTGACACAGAGAACCTCCTACCTGGTCCTTTTATACCTGGAGAGTCATGGTCACTTTTCAGGCAAAGGCAGCTTGTATGGAAGCCTTGATTAGTACTTTTTGAAGCAGGGAGTGGTCTCCTGATGCCATTATTCCCCACCACGCCTGCTGGGCACCTGTGAATGCCCTGTCTGCTTCTCCCTGCCCTGGAGTGTGCCCTGAGTTCTGTGAATGTTGTTGGAGAGTGTGTATTCCTGCATTACAGGGGTCAGCCTCCTGCATCCTGTGTCATTTGGCTTAAGTCTGCTTCTCCTTCCTTGATTTATTTCGTCTGTTTGGGGCTCTTTTACTGCTTTCCCCCTCCATTAGCTCAAGCTGTCTATCACTTCACGTGGTGACCTTGTGTTGAGGTATATCACAAACATGCAAGATTAACTGTAGTCACCATGCTGTCCACTAGGTCTCCAGAACTTACTTCTCTTATAACTCAGAGTTTGTACTTTTCGACCAACATCTCCCCACACCCAACCCCTGGGAACCACAGTTCTTCTCTTTGTTTCAATGAGTTTCTACGTTTTGAAATTTCACATTATGAGATCATGCTGTATTTGTCTTTCTATGTCTGGCTTATTTGATTTAGCATAATGCCATTCAGTTATACCCATGCCGTTGTAAAATGGTAGGATTTCCTTTTAAGGCTAAATCGTAATCCATTGTATATATACCACATTTTCTTTATCCAGCAATGACTGTTTAGGTTGATTCTTATCTTGCATATTGTGAATATGAACGTGAGAGCTCAGATATCTCTTTACAATAGTGATTTTATTTCCTTTGGATATGTGCCCAGAAGTGGGATTACTGGAGTATATGTTACTACTGTTTTAAAAATCCGGGGAACCTCTATACTGTCTTCCCAGCAGTTGCACTAACTTACATCCCCACCAACAGTGCACAAGGGTTCCTTTTTTTCCACATCTTTGCAAAGACTTATCATTTTTTTTTTTTAAGAATAGCTATTCTATCAGATGTGACATGATATTTCATTGTGGTTTTGGTTTGCAATTCCCTGATGATTACTGATGTTGAGCATCTTTTCACAGTCATTTGCATCCCTCTTTAGAAAAGTCTCTGTTTGGTACTCTGCCAATTTTTTTCATTGGGTTTTTTATTTGATTTTGTGATTGAGTGATATAAATTCCTTATATATTTTGGATATTAACCCCTATCGAAAATATAATCTTGCAGATATTTTCTTCCATTCTGCAGGTTGCCTTCTCACTTTGTTAATTGTTGCCTTTACTGTACAGAAGTTCTTTGCTGTTTTTTTTTTTCAATTTGACATAGTCTCATTTATTTATTCTTACTCTTTTCCCCTGTGCTTTTGGTGTCATATCCAAGAAATCAGTGCCAAGACCACTGTCAAAGGAGTTTTTACCTAAGTTTTCTTCTAGCAGTTTTATGGGTTTAAGTCTTATTTTTAAGTCTTTAATTCATTTTGTGTTGATTTTTCTGTATGGTATAAGTTAGAGGTCCAGTTTTATCCATTTGCATGTGTAAATCCAGTTTTTCCAATGTCATTTTTGAAGAAATTGTCCTTTCTTCATTGTATATTCTTGAGCTTCTTGGGAAGAGTAGTTGAGTTTATTTGTGTGGGTTTATTTCTGGGCTCCTTCATCTGTTCCATTGGCCTATATATCATTCTTTAATGCTAATACCATTATGTTTTTATTACTATAACTTTGTAATATAATTTGAAATCAGGTAACCTGCCTCCAGCTTTGTTATATATATAGCAATACATTAATACTGTCATTTTCTCAGACGATGTTCATTTGTATCCACTCACATATTTATGATTTTGCTGCTCTTCTGCGTGTCTGCCAATCTGAGTTCCTTCTGGGAAAGTAATTGTCTTGCTTGAAGATTGCCCACTAGTAAGTCCTGGTAGTCATGAATTTCCTCAGCACTTGTTCATTTGAAACCCACCCAAATGTGACACCTCAAAAAGTCTCCTGGAATTTATGTAAAGAATTATTAAATAATGTTTGCTCAGTGTGTCCTCTAGTTTAACTGTCATTTTCTCTCAAAACTCTGAACATATCTTTTCATTGTTTTCGATCATGTAATTCCCAACATTCAGCTTTACATTCAGGCTGCTCTTTGCTGTTTTTCTCTGGTTGCTGTATTTGATTTTTTTTTTTTTTTTTGCATGTTTGTTTTTTCTGAGCATTTTTATAATGCTATTCCAAGCTGTTTACTAATTTCTTAAAGCTTATACTCTTTGTTTTATAGGAGTTCTTTGATCAGTGACATAATGTCTTTCATAAATTTTGGAAGTTTTCTGCTGTAATCTTTTTTTTTAATTGGAGGATAATTGCTTTACAATGTTGTGCTGGTTTCTGCATACAACAACGGGAGTCGGCCGTGAGTATACATCTGTTCCCTCCCTCTAGACCCCCACACACACTCAGGTTGTCTCAGAGCATCAGGTGAGCTCCATGTGCCACACAGCAACCTCCTATTAGCTATCCATTTTACATATGGTAACGTGTAACGCTGAAGAGGCTGAAGTTGACCGGCTCTATAAAGATCTACAAGACCTATTAGAACTAATACCCAAAAAAGATGTCCTTTTCATTATAGGGGGCTGGAATGCAATAGTAGGAAGTCAGAAATACCTGGAGTAACAGACAAATTTGGCCTTGGAGTACAGAATGAAGCAGGGCAAAGGCTAATAGAGTTTTGCCAACAGAACGCTCTGGTCATACCAAACACCCTCTTCCAACAACACAAGAAGAGACTCTACACATGGACATCAACCAGATGGTAAACACCAAAACCAGATTGATTATATTCTTTGCAGCCAAAGATGGAGAAGCTCTATGCAGTCAGCAAAAACAAGACCAGGAGCTGACTGTGGCTCAGATCATGAACTTGTTATTGGAAAATTCAGATGTAAATTGAAGAAAGTAGCGAAAACCACTAGACCATTCAGGTATGACCTAAATCAAATCCCTTACAATTATACAGTAGAAGTGGCAAATAGATTCAAAGGATGAGATCTGATACAGTGCCTGAAGAACTATGGACAGAGGTTTGTGACACTGTACAGGCGGCAGTGATCAAGACCATTCCCAAGGAAAAGAAGTGTAAAAAGGCAACATGCCTGTCTGAGGAGGCCTTACAAATAGCTGCGAATAGAAGAGAAGCAAAAGGCAAAGGATAAAAGGAAAGATATACCTATTTGAATGCAGAGTTCCAGAGAATAGCCAGGAGAGATAAGAAAGCCTTCCTTCATGATCAGTGCAAACAAATAGAGGAAAACAATATAATGGGAAAGTCTAGAGATCTCTTCAAGAAAATTAGAGATACCAAGGCAAATTTCATGCAAAGATGGGCACAATAAAGGACAGAAATGGTATAGACCTAACAGATGCAGAAGATATCAAGAAGAGGTGGCAAGAATACACAGAACTATACAAAAATGATCTTCACAACTCAGGTAATCATGATGGTAAGATCACCAACCTAGAGCCAGACATCCTGGAATGTGAAGTCAAGTGGACCTTAGGAAGCATCACTACGAACAAAGCTAATGGAAGTGATGGAATTCCAGTTGAGCTATTTCAAATCCTAAAAGATGATGCTGTGAAAGTGCTGCACTCAATATGCCAGCAAATTTGGAAAACTCAGCACTGGCCACAGGACTGGAAAAGGTCAATTTTCATTCCAATCCCAAAGAAAGACAATGCCGAAGAATGCTCAAACTACAGCACAATTACACTCATCTCACATGCTAGAAAGTAATGCTCAAAATTCTCCAAGTCAGGTTTCAACAGTATGTTAACCATGAACTTCCAGATGTTCAAGCTGGATTTAGAAAAGGCAGAGGAACAAGAGATGAAATTGCCAACATCTGTTGGATTATCAAAAAACCAAGAGAATTCCAGAAAAACATCTACTTATGCTTTATGACTATGTCAAAGCCTTTGACTATGTGAACCACAACAAACTCTGGAAAATTCTGAAAAGAGATGGGAATACCAGACCACCTGATCTGCCTCTTCAGAAATCTGTATGCAGGTCAGGAAGCAACAGTTAGAACTGGACATGGAACAACAGACTGGTTGCAAATAGGGAAAGGAGTATGCCAAGGCTGTATATTGCTACCCTGCTTATTTAACTTATATGCAGAGCACATCATGAGAAATACTGGGCTGGATGAAGCACAAGCTGGAATCAAGACTGCCAGGAGAAATATCAATAACCTCAGATATGCAGATGACACCACCCTTATGCAGAAAGCAAAGAAGAACTAAAGAGCCTCTTGATGAAAGTGAAAGAGGAGAGTGGAAAAGTTGGCTTAAAACTCAATATTCAGAAAACTAAGATCATGGCATCTGGTCCCATCACTTCATGGCAAATGGATGGGGAAACAGTAGAAACAGTGACAGAGTTTATTTTTCTGGGCTCCAAAATCACTGCAGATGGTGACTGCAGCCATGAAATTAAAAGATGCTTGCTCCTTGTGAGAAAAGTTATGACCAACCTAGACAGCATGTTCAAAAGCAGAGACATTACTTTGCCAACAAGGGTCCGTCTAGTCAAGGCTATGGTTTTTCCAGTGGTCATATATGGATGTGAGAGTTGGACCATAAACAAAGCTGAGCACTGAAGAATTGATGCTTTTGAACTGTGGTGTTGGAGAAGACTCTTGAGAGTCCCTTGGACTGCAAGGAGATCCAACCAGTCCATCCTAAAGGAGATCAGTCCTAAAGATTCATTGGAAGGACTGATGCTGAAGCTGAAGCTCTAATACTTGGGGCACTTCATGCGAAGAGCTGACTCATTAGAAAAGACCCTGATGCTGGGAAAGATTGAAGGTTGGGGGAGAAGGGGATGACAGAGGCATCACTGACTCAATGGACATGAGTTTGAGTACTCCAGGAGTTGGTGATGGGCGGGGAGGCCTGGCATGCTGCAGTCCATGGGGTCACAAAGAGTCGGACACGCCTGAGCGACTGAACTGAACTGAACTGAATGTGTATGCTTCAGTACTCTCTCAATTCCTCCCACCCTTCCCCCACCCACTGTGCCCAACATCAGTTCTCTGTGTCTGCCCATATCTCGATGCCATAACCTTTTAAAAAATTGCTCATGCACATTTTTCTCCTTGACTGCTGGTATTTTAACTTCTGGTCGGTTAGACCAGGACTCAGCAGTGTGGCTGACTGCCTGAATTTGACCCTCTGCCTGTTTCTGTGAATAAAGTTTATTGGAACACAGCTGTACTTACTCATTCCTGTGTTGTGCTTGGCTGCTTTCATGCTACCAGCGGCAGAGCTGAGTTTGCTGGAGACTGTTCGGTTCACATGCAAAGAACACTTGCTCTTTGTGGCCCTTTAAGAAAGGGTCCATGGACCCCTGGTTTAATTTCATCTTCTCTCGAGCTCCTTTGTGTCTGTCACATACTCTCCATAGGTTTTCATCTTTTGTCTATTTGTGATTCATTCTGCATATTTTCTTCTGAACTATCTTCCAGCTCATTCACTCTGTCTTCAGATATGCTTACTGTGTTATTTTTTCCACTGCCACGATAATATCAAATACTACTTTTTATAGTGCTAGGATTTTCATTTTATTTTTTCTGTATAGTTTCTAGTCTCTGCCAAAATTCTCAATTTTTGTTCTTTCCCTTCTTTAGTATAATGAGCAAACTGCATTTAAATTCTGTGTCACTTTTATAATGCATAAACAACTGAATGGTATAACATTAATCAAAAATGTCTGCATAGTGAGACTGGACTTAGAACCAGGGGGATTATTTATAAGATTCAAATTATTGTGACTTCCTTGGACATTTATCTTTGTGACTGTTTTATTCATTGCTGATATGGATGATCAGTTTCCTTTATGATTGACATTTTGTGTGTTGGGGGGCTATACTAATGTATTGAGTTTACATTCATTCCTTTCTGGTCTTGCAGAATTTCTATCTCAGGACATGGAAAGATGGAAGTCCAGTTACCTAACTATAGCCAATTATGTTCCATAAACACTCTAACATGATCTGGGACTAGAGATAGAAAAGTAGATGGGATTTTCTGTCTCCATACAGATTCAACTGCAGTCTTTTATAAAATGCAATAATAGTAACCTTACACTTTTACTTAATAGTACCTTAAACTTGAGTATAAAAAAATTCTGTGTCAGGTAATTCCAATATCTGAAGCAATTATGTTTCTATTCTGTGTGTTTCATTCTTGTTGACTGATCTCCTTATGTGTTTATTCATTTTTATTATTTGCTACATACTTTCGGCAAAACTGCAGAAATCATTTGAGACTAAAGATGATGTTTTCTTACCTAGGGAGGGTTTCTGTTTGCACATTCCAGCTTGCTATACTGTGATCAAGCTGACCAAGCAGAGCTTCTGTCCCCTTCTGTTTCACTTTCACTACCCAGGGGTAGCCGTCAGCGCCCTGACTCAGAGATGGTGGCCTTTGCAAGCAACTCTGTGGCAGCCGCAGTGGGCAGGCCCTGAGCCATGGTACTTGTGATGTAAAGTGTCTCCTTCCTGGCGTACAGTGGATCCTTCTCTGTGGTTCTTCTGTCATTTCTTCCAACAGTTATTTTTTCAGTAAGCTTTTGCTGTCTTTGTTAATATTATTTCTTAGAATCTTTCACTGTGATCCTGTTGTCAATGGAATTGTTTCCTTACTTCCTTTTTCAAAAGGAGAGTTAGTTGATTTTCTGTGTCTCTTCTTAACCAGCAGCAGGATGTTAGACTCCTCAGTGGTTTCCCAGTATTTGTTGAGTGATGTCATTCTTTGTCCCTTTTCATTTTCCACAGTCTACAAGTATAAATAAAACAGTTATGAGAGGGGATATGCTTTTCTAGTCCTTGTTTTTGGCTTTGTTTTAGTCCTTGATTTAAACTGAAATGATTTTAGTGCCCCATCATTTAAGAAGATAATTCTAATTAGATATTTTTGGTAAAAATACTTTTTTTTTATTTAAGAACTTTTCTGCTTTTGCAATGTTTTACTAAGTATATCTGCTAAATTTTATCAAATTATCTCATGATAAAGTTTATAGGTATTAATATAAAACATATTAATACATTTTCTAATTTGATCCACACTTGCATTTCTCAGTACATCATATTGTCTTTATTAGGCTTCGGTAGTAAAGTTTTCCTGACTTCCTGATATTACTGGGAGGTGGTATTCAATTTTTCCTGTGACAGGATAATTTAAATAGCCCTACTGCGACGGACCGCGGAGAAGCGTGACCTTTAGGAGTTACCCCTCGCCCAAGGTCAGGGATAGCAATGGAGAGCGCCAGACTGCGAAAGCGCAGGAGCGGTGGCCGAGAGGAGCTTCCCTGCGTCCGAGGTAAGGGGTGGCAGCCGAGAGGAGCTCCCCCACGCCCCAAGTCAGGGATGGCGGCCAAGAAGAGCTACCCCACCCCGGAGGTCAGGGGCCCCGCCCGAGAGGAGCTACCCCACTGCTAAGGAGCGGCTGCTGCATGGGCGCAGGAGGGCCGAGAGGAGCTACTCCACGTTCAAGGTCAGGAGGGGCGGCCGTGAGAAGATACCCCTCGTCCACGGTGAGGAGCAGCGGCTGCGCTCTGCTGGACCAGCTGTGAAGAGATACCCCCCGTCGAAGGCAAGAGAAACCCAAGTAAGGCAGTAGGTGCTGAGAGAGGGCATCAGAGGGCAGACACACTAAAACCACAATCACAGAAAACTAGCCAATCTGATCACAGGGTCACAGCCTTGTCTAACTCAATGAAACTAAGCCATGCGGTGTGGGGCCACCCAAGACGGTTGGGTAATGGAAGAGAGGTCTGACAGAATGTGGTCCACTGGAGAAGGGAATGGCAAACCACTTCAGTATTCTTGCCTTGAGAACCCCATGAACAGTATGAGAAGGCAAAATGATAGGATACTAAAAGAGGAACTCCCCAGGTTGGTAGGTGCCCAACATGCTACTGGAGATCAGAGGAGAAATAACTCCAGAAAGAATGAAGGGATGGAGCCAAAGCAAAAACAATACCTAGTTGTGGATGGGACTGGTGATAGAAGCAAGGACCGATGCTGTAAAGAGCAATATTGCATAGGAACCTGGAATGTTAGGTCCATGAATCAAGGCAAATTGGAAGTGGTCAAACAGGAGATGGCAAGAGTGAATGTTGACATTCTAGGAATCAGCAAACTAAAATGGACTGGAATGGGTGAATTTAACTCAGATGACCATTATATCTACTACTGTGGGCAGGAACCCCTTAGAAGAAATGGAGTAGCCATCATAGTCAACAAAAGAGTCTGAAATGTAGTACTTGGATGCAGTCTCAAAAATGACAGAATGATCTCTGTCCCCGTTTCCAAGGCAAACCATTCAATATCACGGTAAACCAAGCCTATGCCCCAACCAGTAATGCTGAATAAGCTGAAGTTGAACAGTTATATGAAGACCTACAAGACCTTTTAGAACTAACACCCAAAAAAGATGTCCTTTTCATGATAGGGGACTGGAATGCAAAAGTAGGAAGTCAAGAAACACCTGGAGTAACAGGCAAATTTGGCCTTGGAGTACAGAATGAAGCAGGGCAAAGGCTAATAGGGTTTTGCAAAGAGAATGCACTGGTCATAGCAAACACCCTCTTCCAACAACACAAGAGAAGACTCTACACATGGACATCACCAGATGGTCAACACCGAAATCAGATTGATTATATTCTGTGCAGACAAAGATGGAGAAACTCTACACAGTCAGCAAAAACAAGACAAGGAGCTGACTGTGGCTCAGATCGTGAACTTGTTATTGGAAAATTCAGATGTAAATTGAAGAAAGTAGCGAAAACCACTAGACCATTCAGGTATGACCTAAATCAAATCCCTTCTGACTACACAGTGGAAGTGAGAAATAGATTTAAGGGACTAGATCTGATAGTCAGAGAGCCTGATGAACTATGGACGGAGGTTCATGACATTGTACAGGAGACAGGGATCAAGACCATCCCCATGGAAAAGAAATGCAAAAGGCAAAATGGTTGTCTGAGGAGGCCTTACAAATAGCTGTGAAACGAAGAGAAGCAAAAAGCAAAGGAGAAAAGGAAAGATATTCCCATTTGAATGCAGAGTTCCAAAGAATAGCCAAGAGACATAAGAAAGCCTTCCTCAGCAATCAATGCAAAGAAATAGAGGAAAACAACAGAATGGGAAAGACCAGAGATCTCTTCAAGAAAATTAGAGATACCAAGGGAACATTTCATGCAAAAATGGGCTCAATAAAGGACAGAAATGGTATGGACCTAACAGATGCAGAAGATATTAAGAAGAGGTGGCAAGAATACACAGAAGAACTATACAAAAAAGATCTTCGCGACCCAGATAATCACAATGGTGTGATCACTCACCTAGAGCCATACATCCTGGAATGTGAAGTCAAGTGGGCCTTAGAAAGCATCACTATGAACAAAGCTAGTGGAGGTGATGGAATTCCAGTTGAGCTATTTCAAATCCTGAAAGATGATGCTGTGAAAGTGCTGCACTCAATATGCCAGCAAATTTGGAAAACTCAGCAGTGGCCACGGGACTGGAAAAGGTCAGTTTTCATTCCAATCCCTAAGAAAGGCAATCCCAAAGAATGCTCAAACTACTGCACAATTGCACTCATCTCACACGCTAGTAAGGTAATGCTCAAAATTCTCTAAGCCAGGCTTCAGCAATACGTGAACCGAGAACTCCCAGATGTTCAAGCTGGTTTTAGAAAAGGCAGAGGAACCAGAGATCAAATTGCCAATATCCGCTGGATCATCGAAAAAGCAAGAGAGTTCCAGAAAAACATCTATTTATGCTTTATTGACTATGCCAAAGCCTTCGACTGTGTGGATCACAATAAACTGTGGAAAATTCTGAAGGAGACGGGAATACCAGACCACCTGACGTGCCTCTTGAGAAACTTGTATGCAGGTCAGGAAGCAACAGTTAGAACTGGACATGGAACAACAGACTGGTTTCAAATAGGAAAAGGAGTACGTCAAGGCTGTATATTGTCACCCTACTTATTTAACTTGTATGCAGTGTACATCATGAGAAACTCTGGGCTGGAAGAAGCACAAGCTGGAATCCAGATAGCCGGGAGAAATATTATTAACCTCAGATATACAGATGACACCACCCTTATGGCAGAAAGCAAAGAAGAACTAAAGAGCCTGATGATGAAAGTGAAAGAGGAGAGTGAAAAAGTTGGCTTAAAGCTTAACATTCAGAAAACTAAGATCATGGCATCTGATCCCATCACCTCATGGGAAATAGATGGGGACACAGTGGAAACAGTGTCAGACTTTATTTTGGGGGGCTCCAAAATCACTTCCGATGGTGATTGCAGCCATGAAATTAAAAGACACTTACTCCTTGGAAGGAAAGTTATGACCAACTTAGATAGCATATTAAAAAGCAGAGACATTACTTTGCCAACAAAGGTCCATCTGGTCAAGGTTATGGTTTTTCCAGTGGTCATGTATGGATGTGAGAGTTGGACTGTGAAGAAAGCTGAGCGCCAAAAAATTGATGCTTTTGAACTGTGGTGTTGGAGAAGACTCTTGAGAGTCCCTTGGACTTCAAGGAGATCCAACCAGTCCATCCTGAAGGAGATAAGTTCTGGGTATTCATTGGAAGGACTGATGCTGAAGCTGAAACTCCAATACTTTGGCCACCTCATGCTAAGAGTTGACTCATTGGAAAAGACGCTGATGCTGGGAAAGATTGGGGGCAGCAGGAGAAGGGGATGACAGAGGATGAGATGGCTGGATGGCATCACTGACTCTAAGGGCATGAGTTTGAGTAAACCCTGGGAGTCTGTGATGGACAGGGAGACCTGGCATGCTGCGATTCATGGGGTCGCAAAGAGTCGGACACGACTGAGCGACTGAACTGAACTGAATGGTTAAAGGTTACTTTAAAATCAACTGTTAGTTTACCTGGGCTTGGTATCTTTTTTGAATAGCAGTGTTTTCATCCATCTTTTCTATGGTAATTGATCCATTCAAATGTTTCACCCTTTCTTGGTTCCTTTTCAATTGCCTGGGGGCCTTGGTCTTGCTGGAAGTATTCATTCCTGACCCTGGTTCTTCCCGACCAAGGGAGCCAGTTTTGTTTCACTTGCATGCAGTTGTCCTCAGGCTTTACAAGCTATGGGTTCAAGAAGTGAAGATGCATCAGCTTGAGGACGGAGAATAGCTTTGGCCCCAGCTCTCCAAGTCTTTTTGTCTTTTTGTTTTACTAGTTCACAGCTTTAGAGTGTTGCCCACCTAGCAACTCCACTTTACCTGACAATATAGCTTGCCCAACTTGAGAAATGCATAAGACCAGAGGAGAAATTGTTTTGGGGGTAAGAGGAAACCTGGAATAACAGTGAACTATTTGTTTACAAAATAAAAGTTCATTAGACCAAACCTCTACCCCACCTCTACCCTTGGGCAAGATGTCCACTTGTCTTCTGTCATGGCTTTAGTTGTTTGGGTTGTCTTGGAAATAATTAGGAGACTCAAGATATGTGTTACTAGACCCACAAAATGTCTGCCATAGTTTTATTGCAGAGGAAGAAAGTGTCCTTAAGTTCTTCTGGCTGGTCTAAGAGTTAGACAGACATGAGACAGATTAACTAGGAAAAAGTAAACAAAGTCTAATAGCCTGCATACATGGGAGAGACCCAGGAAGGCTGAGTCACTCACTAAAATGGTCAAGTCCCGCACCTTAAATACCATCTTCAAGTAAGGACAAAAGGGGATGTCGGGGGTAGTGATTTAGGACTTCACAGTGGAAGAAGGCAGTTCACGTGAAGAGGGAGAGAAAACAAGTGAGCGCTCAGTCGTGTCCAACTCTTTGTGACCCCATGGACGGTAGCCCGCCAGGCTCCTCTGTCCAAGGGACTCTCTAGGCAAGAATACTGGAGTGGGTTGCCATGCCCTCCTTCAGGGGATCTTCCCAACCCAGGGAGCAAATCTGTGTCCAGGTATACCTTCTACCTTATAGGTGGAATCTTTACCACTGAGCCACTGGGGAAGCCTGGTGAAAGGAAATGCTGATGAACAAAATGTCTGCTGGGTCAGAGCGACACAGCGAACTCTGATGTCTGGGCCCTGTCCGTTTACCCCACTCCCACCCCTCACCCCAGTTCTTTGCAGACGCATCCCTCCCTGGCGATGCTCTGATCCAGCCCCTTTATCTCAGTTCTTTAGGCAGCTAAAGAGGAGGTAAATATAAACCCTCTGAGTCTTCTATTTCTTCAAAATAATCAGCCTAAATTAACTCTCATGCCAACGAAACACATTTTGGGGGACAAATTGTTTTTCCCAACAGTTTGTTTTTTAGTTTTTAAAATATTTAATTTATTTATATAGTTTCACTAGACAGAGTTGCAGCATGTGGGATCTAGTTCCCCAACCAGGGATTCAACCCTGGGCCCTTGCACTGGGAGCCAGGAGTCTTAGCCACTGGACCACCAGGGAAGTCCCCCAACAGTCTCCTTGAGACATTCTTACTGTTTCCATCTAGAACGCTTTGCTTGTGTCCATGAAACATACCACCAGATACTGGTCTAGGATGTATCAATTTCCCCTAAACGTCTTTCATTCCGTTAGATTTATATTAGCATAACCATAAATAAGCTATGAAGGGAAGTTTCTCTTTCTTTAATGATGACTGAAATTATTTTGATATAATAATAATTTTAACTGACATAATTATAAATTTATTTTTGTACTATTAAAGAGATCTGTATCCAGAGTTGAGTTTATAGATATATTTAGAAATGAAGAACAAATACTAAAATTGCTAAAATTAAAAGTTTATTATTTGGTATAATCTCCAATTAAGTTTTTCTATTCCTTGTTGAAATTTATCTTGAAAATAAATTTATTTTCACATCATTTTATATGCCCAAGAGAAAAAGAAAACAGCCCCTAGATCAACATTGAAGCACCATCTGCCTGCTTAACTGCCGCTCGCGGATTTTTTTTTTCTGTTTTAGAAATTATTTAACATGGAGAATGAATGTATATAAATATTTAAGACTAGATTTACATATGCCAAAAAAAATTGAAGAACAAACTGGTGATGCAATCAATATTTGTTCTGTTCTTTTATTAATTGAACAGAAAACAAAACTAATGGGAAGTAATTTTCCCTTACAGGGAAGTTGTCCAAACTTTGCAAAGAGAAATAGGAGGACAGATCCCTGGAATGTTCTCTCTGTTCTGCAGAGCCTGGCTCCCTACCCCACCCCCATCCTCCTGCCCCTCTTGCATTAACCATTTGCATGTATATGATGGCAATAAAACACAAGTTTAAAAAGAGTATAACATGCTACTATTTCATGTCTGTAAACCATCCGCTGTTTCCATTTTTGTGTTCTCTTCCAGTCTTTTCCCCATAGGTCCCCGTAATTTAGAGTGTCAGTATAATAGTTTGGATTCAACTCTGCAAGTTTTGTAGGGGAAGAGAGGAGGGAGAAGAGGGAGGGAGAGGTAGATGAGGAAGGAGAGACAGGAAAGGTTTAGGAACCAAGCCCTGTGTCCAGATTCCTGAAAGCTTGTAGTGTCCCCGCCCCCAGACTGGAATTGAAGAGACTAATGTGGGTCTCTTAAAGCCGTGAGATCAGAATAGTCTCATTCCAGAAGCACAAGCAAAAAATTACTACAAGGAATCAGATTCTTTACTTTCTTAAAGGGAATTGTGACGATTTATAAGCTGCATCTACATCTCTTTTTTGTCTGCATTTTCCTGCCCCTCATCTGCCCTGAAGCAGCAGTCCACTCCCACTCCGTCCTCTCAGCATGTCTAAAAGTGTTTTATGCCCCTGCTCTCTGCTCATCCCACCCCTAACCTTGTTACCTGGACTTTGTCTTCCTCACTGTGCTGTTCCGGACCCTCTGAGACAGACACCAAGACAGGATTAGACAGACAGGAGTATGACAAAAGCCACTGCAATGTTGTGAAGTAATTAGCCTCCAACTAATAAAAATAAATGGAAAAAAAAAAAAAACAAAACAGAAAGAATCATCTTTGAGGAAGTGAAGAGGGAGGACCTGGGGCCATCTGAGCTTGAGGAGAGAGGGAAGAAAGGAGGTGAGGTCACCTGAATCGGCAAGCAGAAACCTGGTCTAGCAAGAGTCCTCCCAGATCAGTGACTGGACATTAAAGCAAGGCCCTGCCATGGAGAAGCAGCTCAGGCTGATGGACTTGTGGCCAGGTGCCTGTGGATCCAAAAACAGAAACTCACATGCAAAAGTAAATGTACTAAAATAAAATAAAATAAATGTACTAAACAAAACAGGGAAAAAAATGGAATAGAGGTAATTTGAGTTTTCAAAATAAATGAAAAGAATGACCTATCTATGATCTAAAATAACTCAGGGAGGTTAGGAAACCCATTAGAAAATTGAAATCTTATTTGCTAATGTTTAAAAATTGCAGTGGTGAACACATAGGATTGGTGAAGTGAGCTAGCTCAGAGGTGTGGATGGGCAAATGGTGTAAAGATGGAAAGGGACATGATGACAGGAAAGTCAGGAAGAACATGTAATCTCACTTCCTAAAGGAGGCACCAGAACAGTGAACTCATGAACACAAATTAACCCCAAAAAGGTTCCTGTTGAAGAGATGTTTGAGTCTGTTAAGGGAAATGGCTCACCAAGCATCAGTGAGAAGCACTGAAAGGAGTCCAATATGTAGACATAAACTAGTTAATGTTTGAATTTCTGGAATTAGGAAAGAAAGAGTCCAACAACTGTTAAGCAGAAGGGAGTTAGAACTTGGGAATTTGTAACAGTCTCGGTGTATCCATATTTCAAAAAATGAGAAAGCTGGTTCTGAAGAGAAGACTAAGGATGCAGCTGAAACCATTTGATAAAGTGATGCTGGTGACTCTTGGACTTAACCAGCCACCCCAGTGAAAGCCAGGAATAGAGACGGGTTATAGCGGCAGGAACATGGCCAGTTTGAACTAAAGGGACAGAGAGGACAGAGCAGAATGAAGGAAGAGATTCTACACAGCAAACCCTCGAGCTAGTCAGCTGTGAATATGTACCATTCCTCAAGGGATTCACTGTCTTAAATATTTCCGTTTCTAAACAAGGATAAAAATAAATCAAGCAAAGGTTCCAACAGAGAGGAAAAACAGAAAGTCTAAAAATAACAGAGAAGTTAGTAGTTTATAAAACAAATAGAAAAATAGTGAATTAGAAAATTTTTAAAAATAGAAATGATAAAACAAAAGAACTATCTTTGTGACCAAAAAATAAAATTATAACTGGTAACATGTCAAAGTAAAAAAGATAGAAAACATTAATTTGATAATATTAGGACTTGCCAGCAGCAGCAGCAGCAGTGGTAAAGAATCTGCCTGCAATGCAGAAGATACAGGAGACCAGGTTTCGATGCCTGGGTCGGGAATATCCCGTGGAGGAAAGTACAGCAACCCACTCCAGTATTCTTGCCTGGAGGATCCCATGGACAGAGGAGCCTGGCGGGCTACAGTCCTCAGGGTTGCAAAGAGTCTGACACAAGTGAGCACACACGCAGTCATGCACGCACACAATTTGATAAAATTAGGGGATATAAGGAAGATATAATAGTTGTAGGGCTGAATTTAAAGTTATAGGAGAATGCTTCGTACAGCTGTAACTTTTATTGAACTCTCAATGAAGTGGAATATGTCTGGGTTTCCTAAAAATGTCTCGTAATGTTCTGTTCTGTGTGCCATAAGATCTGTCTTTCCATAGAATTGACTAGAATTATCAAATAACTGTCATGTTAATGGCACTGTTCTCTGACCGGAACAGCCTGGGTTTTGTGCCCACATGGTCGGTCACATCTGTGTCCAAGTCTGCGGCTCCATCCAGAGTCACATGTTTGTAGCTCCAGGGTGGCCGTGGTGAACATGTAAATAAATGGTGCTTCTATTTCCTGGGTCTTCTTTCCTTCTAGTTTTGTATCTGAGAGCCACCTGCTAAATGTCTTCCAGACCATCACTAGATCTGCTTTCAGCTTTTCCCTCCGTAGGCTGAATCCTGGCTCATGTGACACAGAGACAGCCCTTGGTTTCCTTTTCCTTCCTTGTTCATAATAACTTAGTCTTGATCCACGTGGTTAGTTCTGTGGCTGTTCCTTAGCTGCTCAATGGTTTCCGAAATCCAGTTCTTTTTCAGATATCAATTTATGTGTAAAACAAGGTGAGGAAAACTCTGGTCCAATACATTTTATACCATTATGAGTGTAGATTTTTTTTTCTAATTCATAACATTATTACTGATTGCACAGCTTACCATTCAAAATCGAGATCCTCCAGGCCTTTGGAGAAGCCCAATATGGTGATGGTGGTGGGGGTCCACCCAATGCAGGAACCACCTTGGGGGTGCTCAGAATCTCATCATGCCTGGATGGATGGGCTGCATGGACCAGCCAACTCTACTGCCGTCCGCATGTGGAACTGCAAGACCAGGCCTTCACAGTACAGGTATCTTTTGTGGCTGCTGGCGCATCCCAGGGGGCTGTCCTCACATTTCTGATCTCACCACATTCACTTCACAGGTATTGCCGGGAGCCCAGGCTTCTAGGTCAATGATACACTTTTCTGCTCTGCCTCATCTTTTTAGCAAACCCTCTACTGAATTCAGTTATTGCACCTAGACAGCATATTAAAAAGCAAAGACATTACTTTGCCAACAAAGGTCTATCTAGTCAAGGCTATGGTTTTTCCAGTGGTCATGTATGGATGTGAGATTTAGACTATAAAGAAAGCAGAAGAATTGATGTTTTTGAACTGTGGTGTTGGAGAAGACTCTTGAGAGTCCCTTGGACTGCAGGGAGATCCAACCAGTCCATCCTAAAGGAAATCAGTCCTGGGTGTTCATTGGAATGACTGATGTTGAAGCTGAAACTTCAATACATTGGCCACCTGATGCGAAGAGCTGATCCATTGGAAAAGACCCTGATGCTGGGAGGGATTGGGGGCAGGAGGAGAAGGGGATGACAGAGGATGAGATGGTTGGATGGCATCACCAACTCAATGGACATGGGTTTGGGTGGACTCCGAGTGTTGGTGATGGACAGGGAGGCCTGGCATGCTGTGGTTCATAGGGTCGCAAAGGGTTGAACACAACTGAGTGATTGAACTGAACTGAACTGAACTTGCAGTTTCAACTTTTTCAGTATAGTCAGTTCTCAGTGAAATTCTCCAACTTTTCTTCTGTTTTCTGGATCACGTTAATCTATTACTTAAAAATGATGGCAGATCTCAAAAATCCCCGCCTTCAAAAAACCCTTGTGTAATAGTCACCTGTCTCATTTCCTATTTTGCGTGTCTCTTGGCTTGGGATTATTTCTTGGCTTACCCAGCTATTTTTAATTAAATGACAGATACTGTGAAAGTGACATTGTGCAGGCTCCACATGAAGCCTCTGGGCCGACAGAATACAGGAGGGCGCAGTGATCTGGCTGTGGACGGGTGTGAGGCTTTGTTCAGGCATGTCTTTCCCGGCACCTCCCCCGCCCCATCCTAGGGCACAGCCTGTCTGAAGTCCTGGTTGAAAACCCCTGCTGTTTGTCAGGGCTCCTCCACCCTCCCTCCTGAGCACTGCAGTCCTGGTGGGTCTCTACAGGCTCCAGCCACCCAGCCACTGCTTTCTGCTTGGGTTCTGCTTGTCTTGCCTGGCACATCACAGCTCTGCAGTCTGTAAATGCCTGGAAGAAAATTCCTCACTTTTTTGTGATTCCCTCTTCTCAGATACAGCCTCCCTCTCAGATCCCAGCTGTCCTGGCAGCTCCAATGCTAACTCCCATCTCCCAGCTCAGTCAGAAGGCTTGAGCTCCGTTTTCAGCAGACATGCGTCTCTGCTCCAGATCCTGTAAACACCCTGAGCACTGGGGCTGTGAGTGTGGAGTTCAGTTCAGTGAACCCGCCTTTTCTCTGATGGCTAGACCTCCAAGTCCTTTGCTGTCTGATATCTTCAAACCATTTTTTTAAAATGCATGTATATTTTATCCAAACCTTAGAGTTGATCTCAGTGGGAGAGTTTTTCATACACTCTGTCATGGTGTGAATGAAAAATGTCGCTGCCAAGCAAAGGATGCTGCAGTCATCAAGCCATCATCACATTCCAGCTCCCCGAAGGCGAGGCCTGAGGGCACTCGGGATGGCAACAAACAGGCTGCCTGCCTGCTGGCAAGCCCCCAGCCACTGCTGCTCCCCAACCTCGGTGCCTCCTGAGGGGACTCAGGATGAGAGAGCATAGGACGCCAGCCCCAGAGAGCTGAGGTGCAGATCAAAGGGATGACTTCAGCAAGCCCAGACTCTTGCATCTTTCCCTTGGTAGAAAAGCACTGAATTCCTTAACCTGGGATATCCAGTTTTCTTTAATTAATAGTAATCTTTTGATGTTCCAACTCCCTGGTCTTGTTGCAAAAACCCCTGTATATCCTGCCCCACCACCCGCTGCCTCTTCTGAGCCTCAGTCACCTGACAGGCTGTGTCCTAGGCTGACGTCCTCAGTGTTGTCCACCAAATACAAGATAATTCTCAACTTTTAGGTTGTGCAATTTTTTTCATTCAACACTAACAATTCCCAAATGAGTAAGGAGAAGATAATGAGCCCTGTAGGATAGTGTTGACTGAAAAAGTACACACAGCCTAAAAGTTGAGTTATGTTCTATCCAGTGAGAATTTTTAGGACTTTAAGCCTGGGAGATAGCATCTCAAGTGAGCCTGAGAGAACTGTTCTGAGGAGGCAAGGGGAGAAGCAAGGTTATATAGAAGTTTTGCAGCAAAGGACAGGTAGTGTGAACGTCAAAAGATTATTGTGAATTAAAGAAAATCAGATATCCCAAGTAAAGGAATTTAGCATTTTTCTATCTGTGGGAGGATGCAAGAGTCTGAGCTCACTGAAATCATTCCTTTGGTATGCACCTCAGCTATCTGGGGCCAGTGTCCTGTGTTTCCACAGACTGTTTCCTCAGGGCTCACCATAGGGAGTGGCTGCGGTCTGATGGCGGCTAGAGGGCAGGCATCCCTTCCTTCCTGAGTTTCCTCAGGGCTCACCAGCCACCGTCTGTGGTGGCTGGAATTCTGGTGACTGTGACATCTTTGTTTACTGATATGACAGGAAATATTCCATTTCTTATTTGTTTACTCTCTGTTTTTTTTACAAGAGATGCCTGAGTATTAACTGCAAGGTGGAAAAATTAAGGTGAAGAATGTTCACACTACAAATATTAGATTCTGGAGATCTTTTGTTCAGACTCCCTCAACACACAGATGGGAACGTTGAAACTTAGAGAAATCAAGAGATTTGAATTCAGATTGCATATCTGACTTTCTTTTGCAAAACATCTCTTTCTCTGCAAAGTTTCTGGTATAACCTAATATGCCAGCTGGCCCTCCTAGTTCAGAATCCTACATGTGAGTGATGACCACAGGGTGCCCATTTGCCATTGCCAAAGGCCTTCTAAGGCTTACTGACTTCAGATAGAATATTTAGAGGTTATGCTAATTGTTTTCATTTATTTCCAATTTACACCATTTCTTCCAATACAGTTTTATTGGTCACTGTGGAAAGCTGACAAGGGGGCCTTGAGCTCCTGGGGTTCACTATCCACTCTTGGGGTGCAAGCAGGATCCAAAGGGATGCCTGTGAGCATCCTCAGATTCCATCTGGGCCACCAGCCTGCAGCCGCCTCCTGGTTGCCTCTCATGTGATGGCTCTGGGTCCCCAGGTCCTGGGACCTCCTCCTTCAAGGACCAGTCTACTGGCTGAGGTCCCAGATTCTGACAGAATCCTCTGCCTCTTCCTGCTTCCCTCAGATCCCACACACAAGCTGCAAACATTCACCTACTTGAGGAAACACAGGTGCTGTGGCCAGGCTGTTTAATTGATTCATCATCTTACTCTGGTAGTTAGGCCCAGCTTTATTCAATACGATGGCACATCATCAAGTTTAACCTTCAAAATAGAAGCCTCAGTAGCATCATGAAGAATGGAAGAAATGGCAACTCCAGGAAATAGTCCTTTTCCAAATACTATTAACATATCTGTGGACAAAAAATAGACACCTGCCATTCCAGTAAACAACAAATTTGGGGCCACCAAGGCATCGGCCACTGTAGCTGCCCCCCCCCAACCCCTGACATGTACCCTCTGGGTGGATTCAGGATGGAGCAAACCAGGATGATGGCCCTAGATAGCGAAGATGCACATCAAAGGGATGCTTTCAATGAGCCCAGACTCTTGCATCTTCCCATACACATAAAAGTGCTAAGATCACTAACTTGTGATGTTTGGATTTTGTGATTAGCACAATCTTTTGATGTTCAACTATATATTTTTTTTCAGCAAAAATTCCCATGTCTCCTGGCTGCTCCTTTACCTCTTCAGAATAGACCATTGGAGTTCACTCAGAGGCTGCTTCCCGGGCTACAGTCCTCAAAAGGGTGCCAGATGAAACATAATTGCAACTTTTAGACTGTGCATTGTTTTAGTTGACATATCTAAAGTCACCTGAAACATACACAAGGCCAGCTGCCCGGGTTTCTCTTCCTCAGTGTTCAGTCTCTGAGGAGGAGGAGGTGCCCCCAGGTACCCATTTGGGCCCTTCTTCATTAACATCCTGTCTTCCCGTGACTCTCCACTCCTTGTAAAATCTACACCATTGGCAGCTTAGCCATCAACATAGCCACAGGAGTTTTATTTTTCTTGTGTCAATTCATTACTTAATTCTAAAGCTGTCACTCAGGTGTAGCTGTCCCGAGCTCTGGCTCTGTGTAGGTGCCGTGCTGGACCCTGGGATGCAACTCGAAGGTGGTCGTGGCTCTGGCTCCCAGGAGCTCCCCGCCAGGGACAGCAAGGGGTGCATGGGGAGCAGGGGCATGTGACAGGCAGCTCTGCAGGAGACGCAGGAGCAGCCAGGAGGAGCGCTTAATTACAGGTGTCAGCCCTCCAGGCTGGGTTTGAAATGCGTGAGTCTCAGCCTAGTTTATTGTTAGTTCAGTGAATGCACCTATCTTGGGCTGGGTTGTACTGGTGTTTACTGGCGGGGTGGGGGGGGGGGGGGGGGGGGGGGGGGGGGGGGGGGAAACAACCTAGAAGTTGAGAATGATGTTTTGTTTCATGGACAAAACTGAAGACTTAAGCCCAGGAATCAGCCTCTCAGGGTAATCTGAGGGACTGCTCAGAAGAGGTAAGAGAGGAACCAGAATATATAGGAATTTTTGCAACAGAGACAAGGTGGTCAGAACATCAAAAGATTACTGTTAATTAAGGAAAACCAGACATCTCAAGTTAAGGGATTCAGCATTTTTCTGTTTGTGGGAAGATGCAGGGTCTGGGCTCACTGAAATCATTCCTTTGATCTACACCTTAGCTCCCCGGGGCCAGTGTCCTGGGCTTTCTCAGCCTGAGTCTCCTCGGGGTCCATCTTGGGGGGTTAGCACTGGATGAGGGCTAGATGGTGGGCTTGCTGTCTCCATGCTGGGTGCCCTCAGGGCTCACGTCTGGGTGGTTGTAATGTGATGGCTGGATGGCTGCAGCATCCTTTGTGTAAGGATATGGCGGCCATACCTTTTTACTCACACTGGTAACCAGGACAGAGCTGGGGCCTCAACACAGGCTCCTTTTTGGGAGATCTGATTTGGGCCCGTAACGGGGGAGAGACCTCCTTGTCTTTCAGTGCTCCACTGGCACCTCGAGTCCTGCGCTGGGCCTGACACTGTGTGTCAGTCACAGCGAAGTGGTGCCTGTATTAATGGGGTCCCGGTGATGTCAACAACAGCCGCCCCCCCACCATGACCTCCCTGCTCTGAAGTCAGAAGGACACAGAAAAGTTCAGATCAGCAGTGCCCATCAGCTACCTACTTGCACAACTGTTCTTCAGCAAGAAAACATTATATGATGTGTTCATTCTGACATTAGCCATTTTTAGCCTGAGGGTCCTTGAATACTAGCCAGGCCAGATCAACAGAATTTAATGTATTAGTAATTAGTTATGAGTCATGTGACTTGGACTAATGGTATCTCATTTCCATATTTATAAAACTCAGCATGCTTCATATTTCTTCTAAAGTACCATATAAATAAGAAAGTTAGATATCATAGTTAGATTAGTTGGTCAAGATTAAAAACTATTTTTCTCTATTCCCTACTCTCTAATGAAGGTTTATTTGACACTGAATAACTGCGGTGACCAGAATCTGCTTTTGTATGTCACGGTTCTCTTCAGTGACTCCTATTTTAGTTCATCAAATTCTCACATGTGGTATTTTTTCTCAAGTCTCTTAGTGGTTCTCGGGCTACAAGTCTATAATATTAAAGTAAGTGTTCCATGAAAATGAAAAGACAACAACTACACATCAAAACTTATGAGACCACAGCTACAGTAGAATTGAAAGGGAAATTTATGGAAGTAAAACTTACACTTGAAAAGAGGAAAATTCTCAAATTGATAATATAAGCCACCAACTCAAGAAACTAGAAAAAGTAAAGTAGACTAACTAAAAGTAATAGAAAGAATAACACAGTAAAGATAAGAACAAAAAGATAGCAAAACCGAACATCAGTTTTGAAAATTAATGAAATAAAAAGCTGGTTTTCTAAGATCAATAAAACTGATAAACACCTAGCAAGACATAGGGAAAAAAATTAGAGAAGATGCAAATTACTAAGATTAGGAATAAAACAGGAGATGTTTCTCACAGAAATTAAAAGAATAATAAAGGAACACTAACAACAGTTCTGCACACATTAACAATTTAGAAGTTATGAACCAACTCCTTGGAAAATATGAGCTCCCTCAAGTACTGAATATGACACAGATAATCTGTATGAAGGGTGATTCTCTGGTGGCTCAGACGGTAAAGAACCTGCCTGCAACACAGGAGACCCAGATTCAATCTCTGGGTCAGGAAGATCCCCTGGAGAAGGGAATGGCTACCCACTCCAGTATTCTTGCCTGGAGAATTCCATGGACAGGGGAGCCTGGCGGGCTACAGTCCATGGGGTTGCAAAGAGCAACACTATTGAGCAACTGATTTTTTAAATCTGTGTAAAGCTATTAAAGAAATTGAATTCATAATTTTAAAACTCCCCTCAAAACTCCAGGTCCTACTGTTTTCACTGGAGAAAAATACCAAACATTTAAAGAATTAATATTACTTCCATCATGCCTTCCATCAATAGAAGAAGAGGAAATACATCCCATCTCATTCTATGAAGTCAGTATTATCCTGATACCAAAACTCAACACAAACAATATTTTTAAAAAGTACAAAGCAGTATCTTTAATAAATATGTGCTAACACAATTTCTCAACAAAATATTAGCAAGTCAGATGCAACAATATATAAAATGAATTTTATGCTATGACCACATGGGATTGTTTTTTCCAGGAATGCAAAGTGGGCTCAAAAATCAATCTATAGGATTTCCAGTCACCTTTTCTTCCTAAACACAAATGAGAAGCTCAACAAACTGAAACATCAGTGATATTTTTTAGATCCATCAGAAAAGTAAGATCACAAAGCAAACTGAATCCCCCTAAAATTGCAGACATACAGAGACAGATATGCAACGTCACAACTCAGCGGAGCAGAGACCTCCGTGGGAATCAGTGCCCGGTAGGAAAACGAAACTTGTGCTTGATGAAAACCTAACTTGGGTTTCCGACTCTGAGTTTAAGGTGATGAAACAGTTCTGTCTTGGTTCTGGTGGCAGTCACACAGAACTACACCTGTGATAAAATGACACAGACGTGTACACACCCATTGTACCTGTCCGTTCCTTTGGTATATGTGTGAGTACATCTATCAATCTATACATATATGGGACTCCCCTCATAGCTCAGTCAGTAAAGAATCTACCTGCAGTGCAGGAGACCTGGATGCCAACTTCTGGTCTGGAAGTTCCCTGGAGAAGGAAATGGAAACCCACTCCAGTGTTCCTGCCGGGGAAATCCCATGGACAGAGGAGTCTGGCCAGGTACAGAACAAGGGTTGCAAGAGTCGGACAAGAGTTAGTGACTAAAGCGCCACCATATATGCATACATATATATATAAACATATATATTTTATATAGACGTATAGAGATATATACAGAAAAATATACATATATAAATCTATCTGTATATCTCTATATATAAATCTATATTTATATAACTATATAATCTATCTGAGCCACCTTGGAAGCCCATAAAATATATATATAAAATATATGTATATAAATTATATATAGAATAAATTATATATATATATATTATATAAAGTTTATTTTGTAAATTCTTCAGGGGTCAACATATATACAGCCTAACTTTGTGTCACTGATACAACCACACAGAGACAAGAGTTAAGTGACTTTTGAACAAAATGCACCAAGTTGGAACACAAATCCCTCTCCCCTCCTGTCAATCTTGCCGTGTTGGACAAAACCATCCCCTCGTGGTGCCCATACCAACACGGATGGTTCTGCAAGGTGCTGGGAAGGGGTTATAGGACATAATCCACATGAAACAATGGTCAAAAATGTAATAATTACTCTTTTTTAATTGCAGGCCTGGGAGATAAACCTCTGATGGTCCCGATGCTTGTAGCACCTTTGCCCTGAATTTTATCCAGAGTTGAGTCTCAGTGCGGCCGAAAATCTGGGTTTCTTCTCACTATTCATCAATCAACAATAGGGAGATGACTTTATATCTAAGTATTTTGAAAGCTTCCAAGCAAAGACTTTCCTATGTGAGACAGTGTGAGCTGCTACACCCCACTTCTCAGATTATGTGCTTCAAGTACTGCTTTTTGGCCTCGCCGTTTCGCTTACGGGATCTCAGTTCCCTGACCAGGGATTGAACTCAGGCCCACAGCAGTGAAAGAGCTGGCTCTTAACCACTAGACTGCCAGGGAATTCCCCTAATCTTCCTTTTTGAACACTTGGTTATTTATGTGGGATTTTGCTTTTCCTCATGAATACAGATTTTACTAGGAGGCTATCGGCAGTTTCTTGTGAGCCTGGCTTTACCATATCTCTTCCTTGCCTGAAACAAATGATAACAAACACACTCCACATTGAAGCATTTTCTATACTTGACGGGGCGGGGGGGGGGGGCGGTCTCCAAGTCCCCACTGACCATGTGTGTGGGGGACACAGGGCCGCTGCTTCACATGAGCTCTGTGTACAGACGCAGTGACCCCCCTGAGACAAATTAGAAGTGAAAAAGCCAAATACGTAGTTAGGAGAATGTTATCTTTTGTGAAAGAAAGATGAATGATTTGTTTACTCTTTTAAAAAACAAGTTACACTAGGGGATAAATTAGAACCAGTAAAAGTGGTTACTGCAGTGGCCGGGGCAGCAGGTGGCCGAGGAGGAAGGAGGATTGGAGGGAGGATACAGTGAAACTGAGGGACCTCACTCCACACATCACTGTCCCTGGGACCACACAGAGCGAAGACTGAGCAACTTCTGAATAAAATACATTGACTGTAAGAACTATAAAAAATAATTTTTGTTTACTAGGAATAACACTTATGGTGTCATTTTAAAACTTTTACGTAACTGTGAGATAGATGAATGTGTATTATTATTATTATTATTATTATTTTGGCCACGTGGCTTGTGAGATCTTAGTTCCCTGACCAGGGATTGAACTGGCGTCCCCTGCAGTGGAAGTGGGGAGTCTTAACCACTGGACTGCCAGGGAAGTCCCAACATGTTTATGGTTTTAATAAACAAGAGTCTCAGTGCAAGAGAAGGTAGATAATTTAAAATCTAAGTACAATTAAGCAAAGAGTTAATGGAATCACTCAAATAAATATGTTAAATTTGAAGTGTTTCATTGTAAGAGAAAAGATATACATATATAAAATCTAAGAAGAAAGGATTTTGAATTCTAACAACGTAAACTCACAATTTAAAACCTGTATGTGTGTGTGTGTGTGTGTGAGATCCTTCCCACCTGTGCCCACTGAGAGGGGCTGGGAGCTGTGTCACCACAGTAATATCAGGTGCTTGCAATAATCAGGTCTCGGATCCTCAATATTCCTTTCTACCAAAGGACTCCAGGCCCCTCAGAGAAGAGGCTGAGGTGAGCTGAGGTGAGCTGAAACATGTCGGTGCAGACATGGAGGAGGCTGAGAGCTGCTGACGGGGTTAGTCAAAGGACATGGGAGCAGAGCAGCCTGACGTTCTGGCCTCTCTCACCAGCTGAATTTGGGACAATTGAATATAAAGACTGCAGTGGTTGCAAATCATTGACAAAGAAAGATCCAGAGTCCTACAGTGACTGCAGCCACTGAAGCATGAGTTATTCTGCTTAGAATTATTCTGACCAGAATTATAAAAAGGCCAGTTTTTATCCTGGAGTTAGTGGAGTAGTTTATCTTTTTTAATTTTGCAGTGTTTTTTTTTGATGACTTGAAAAGTGGCATTGAACGTGCTTCGGTGTGAGCACACGGTCAGAGACTTTAGAAGCAAAGGACGGGAGGATGAGCATGAGAGCCTGGCCTGAAATTCAGGGTCAGGCTGCAGTGAGGGCCCAAGTCTTCATTTAAGAAGGTCTGGAGTCTGCACAGTTGTTCCCCTCTGAGCTGGGGGTGTGAACCGTAACATAGAAACCATTTGCTCCACTGGAAATAATTCACACTGGAAATCTCCCCAATACCCATCTCTTTGTGTCCTGGATTTTACATGGAGTAAAATGCACATGGCACCTCTGTTGGTAGAGAAGCTGGTACGGGGTGTGGATTGAGAGTTGAAGGGTCCTTAGTTCTCAAGAAAGGCTACTGACAATGGACCCTTGGTCTCAGCTAAGCTGGGGCTTCTCAAAATGCGGCCCCAGACCAGCAACAGCATCACCTGGGACTTGTTATCCAAGCGGGTTCCATGGCCCCAGCCCAAACCTGAGAGTCAGAAGTCCTGGGGGTGGGACGGGCAATCAGGATTTCTGGAGTCCTCCAGGCCGCTGTTCCATCCGCTGACCTTTGAAACCTGCTCTAAGAGGTGTGGCGGTAACACTGAGTTTAGTTTGCTTTGAGCAATTTGCTTGTTTCTGCTCTCTCCTAAAAAGCCTGGTTCTCTGAAAGTCCCAATTAATCAAGTTTTTCTTTGATGACTTGGAATTAATTCAATCAAGCGATTGCAGATTTGGCCCCAGAACGGAACAGTCTATCGATGAAAATCACAGGATTGTCACTCATAAAACTTTTCAACAGCATGGCTTGCATTTCAGGAAAAAAGTGGGAGCAGTTCCCAGGCTGAAACGGTAACTTTTTCACTGTCGGTCCTGAAAGAGAGTGGATACAAGCTGTGGGGGAGAGCCAAGTCCCGAGTTAAATCTGTGGTGCACTTGGGCACACGTGTCATACACCAGTACAGCCTCTTTCTTCCTTGCAGGCCCGAACTGCTTTGCAGAGACGGCGGTCATCCCTGCCGGCAGAGAGGTGAAGACGGACGAGTGTACTATCTGTCACTGCACCTACGAGGAAGGCACCTGGAGAATCGAGCGCCAGGCCATGTGCACCAGACACGAATGTCGCCAGATGTAGGGCCCGCACGCCTCGTGTCTGCTAGACGCCTTGCCCAGCCTGGGCCCGCTGCGCCACTCGGAAACGCCGGCCGAACGGGCGACACTTTCCACGAGGAACCATGAGGCACCGTCGGTCCTTTTGCTTTTCTGGGCCACAAAGACTGCAAGAGAAAGAACTGGACGTATTTCAAAACATCCACAAGAACTTAGGGCAAAAAAAAAAAAAAAAAAACCCGTCTCTAAATAAATGTGCTATTTTCACAGTAAGTACACTGAAGTCCACTATTATATATGAAATGTATTTCTATAATCCCTCTATTAGAGAGCTTCTATACATGTTTTCTATAGATACAGATTAAAAATGCTGTGTTGTCAACTGTCCGAGCTGTGTACCTGCGTTTCTTTTTCAGTCTTGATTCCATCACGCGAGGTTATTTGTGGTCAGATTTTCCTTCGAATCTTGAGAATAGTGCACCCATGAATGGATCATGAGATAAGAGGATGGGTTTTTCCTAAGATCCTATCCAAATTATTTAACTTTTTATTTTACACTGTATATATTTTACACTGTACTCAGTATAGCTGATTAACAATGTTGTGATGGTTTCAGGTGGGATCCTGTCCAAATTCTGTTTCATTACAGAGAGGTATGTAGTGTTGATCCTTAGAAAGTGAAAGTGAAGTCGCTCAGTTGTGTCTGACTCTGTGACCCCATGGATTGCAGCCACGGAATTTTCCAGGCAAGAGTGCTGGAGTGGGTTGCCATTACCTTCTCCAGGAGATCTTCCTGCCCCAGAGATCAAATCCGGGTCTCCCAAATTGCAGGCAGAGGCTTTACCTCTGAGCCATCAGGGGAAGGATCTGGTCTAATTCACACAAATTGTAATACTTCCTTCTTGTAACTTTCTGCTTTTATTATCTCCATGCTCAGTCATTTGGGAGATGCAGGTACAAAGGTAACTAATACAACATTTTTCTGTTCATTCAAAGCTCTCACACCATGGGCCATGGGTAGATGCACACAAATACGTCCGTTCACGTAACTTACTTTTCTTCTAAGCATGACTTTACATAATGCCATAAACTGAGGAACAGAATAGGCTGGAGAGTTTGCATTATTGGCACCTCATGCTGAAGAAAGCAAATAGGGGGACCCTTGTTTCTCAGAGGAGCAGTAAGGGAAACCGAGCCCCGGAACAAGTCTATGCCTTCCATCTACATGCAGTACAGACAACCCAGCTGTCCATGGACTCGTGGGTCTCTTGGGACTGATCCTTTCTCCTCCACGATTGCCACATTCCAGTCCTCAGTGAGAGCCCTGTGTTCATGACTCCGCAAGAGCCAAGTGAGAAAGCAGTTGTTGAATATGCTAAAATAGCACTGACGGTCACGTGCAATGTTCCTGGAGTTACATGTCCTTCCAAATTGACTCCACTTCTCTTCATGTGGCTAAAAGAAGCCACTGCCAGTCCCCGCTGATCTGATCAGTGTGTGTTAGAGAATACTTCTGCCCTTATCGAGCACACCAACACTTGGCACACTGATGAGAAAGGTAGTCAGAGATTAATAGGTTTATGGAGAAAAGGCAGAATTATGGTCACTCTTTGACGTCTTTAAAGCTTTTTGTCCCATACATTTATTCCAAAATTTAAAGTAAGCATCCATTAAGTACAAATTAATTGTGACCACAAAAAAGGAATAAATCATGGTCTCCTGCCTTCACAGACTTTTGGCCTCTGGTCTAACAGTAATAAGAAATGACTGTGCGCTGTGGTGGGGGCTGTGCTAGAGGTCAGCAGAGGCAGTCAAAGAGGCTTCATTCCATACAAAGAAATCATTCAGTCATTAAAGTATGAGTAATAGTCAAGCAAATTTAATGTTTTTGTCATCACTAAAAAATTGACCCATGTGGACCTTAGTAAACTGCAAAGCCACTGCTAACTGAATCCTCTGGAAATTTACAAATGCTTATATTTCGTTTTTATCTTGGGCCTGATGGGCTCTGCACACTGCTTTCCATGAAAATCCTCAGGGGAAGTGCCACCTAGACAATCTCAGGTATGATCAGCTTTCCAAAATTTAATTTTTGGTGTTAAAGGCCACTAGACATCAGCCATCTCTCCATCATCCCAGGGAAACATTTTATGGGACAAGGTTATACAAAGGTATGATTCTGCCAACAAACGGCCCAGCCCCCTGGGAAGTGGGTCAGGAGGGTTGTCTCAGCACATAGGAAGCCCCTCTGCTCCCCACTAGAGACTCCACCCGGGGGCCCAGAGTCCCCCTGCTTCCCTTGGTGATGTCACCCCTCCCCAGGGGGCAGTAAGCTCAGTGAGAACTTCAGGTAACCTGCTATTGGGTTGCACAGAGAGAGTGAACCTGATCTCCTCCCGGGACACTGTCTAAAGTCGTGTGACCCATCCTGGTCCCAGGAGGGCTTCTCAGAGTCGGAGTCCTGGGGCGGTTATCTCAGTAAACTAACCCCCCTCCTCTTTCCACATAAGGATGACGTATCACCAAACACAGGGCAGGACGTGGATTAATGACACAGCATAGACACAATACAGAATGTTACTACGTGCACTGTGGTCCAAGAGAAACGTGACTCTTGGGTTCTTTATTTCATGGTGTTGGTTTAGACTTTCACATCCACACATCAGGGGGAGATTTGGTTTCTACCTTTCTTCTCCATAGATCACTTTGCTGAGATTTCTAACAATGAAACTGCTCTATTCAATAAATGTAATGACCTCAAAACCTGCATTATGAATAGGGGACAGAATGAGTTAAAGTTACTGATTCCAAAATATGGTGGTTTTGACATAGCACTGAGGAAGGAGCCTCAAAATTCAAGAGCAGAAGTGGTGCGTGCCAAGTCGCTTCAGTCCTGTCCATCTCTCTGTGACCCCATGGATGGTAGCCCTCCAGGCTCCTCTGTCCATGGGATTCTCCAGGCAAGGATACTGGAGTGGGTTGCCACACACTCCTCCAGGGGATCTTCCTGACCCAGGGATGGAACCCGTGTCTCTTGTGTCTCCTGCATCGGCAGGTGGGTTCTTTACCCCTGTGCCCCCTGGGAAGCCCACAGAAGTGGTGGGAGAGCTACAATTCTTAAAATTCAAATAGGTCTGCTCTATGAATAACTAATAAATATGTTGGATGACTGCTTCAAGTGAAAAAAAAAAAGGAACTCATGCTTACCAGTGTATTAAATTAATTCATTTAAAATTATTCAAACTATATATCTGAAAACATGAAGGTACTTGTGTAACAGTAGAGTGATTCTGGAACTTTCTAACCTGACATTTTAGATTTTCAAGTTAGAGTCATCCTTTCGGTTATAGGCTCTTTCTTTGTTGGATGGATCCATCAGTACTTGTACATTGCACAAAGGCCCTGGGGAGTTACCAAAGCTCTTATTTCACTACTGCACGCAACAGACATTAGCTGTACCCTTAGCAATGTGCCAAGCCTGCAGTTCAGATATGCTTGTCTTCAAGGAGTTTATATGCTTATTTGCATTTGATTATTTTCTTTTTAATCTTTTCATACCTTTCATGCCTTCATCTCTGGTGTACAGGAAAACCTATTAAAGGACAAATTCTCAACATTTAAAAATTTTTGGCATCATGAATGTTTAATAAACACTTCTCTTCACTCCCCCAATGTTGTGTTGTATGTCTATGTTGTTTAAAAAAAAGTCCAAAATTTTTCAGAGAATTCGGATGTTTTTGATTATTTTGTTTTGCTTTTAAGCATTGAAATGGATTTTGTAATGTGTCCATTAGTTGAAACATGCAAAGTACAGAGTTTCTAACAAGCATTATTGAAAACTACATCAATTATTTTAACTATAGATTATTGAAACAGTGAAAACAAAAGCATAGACACAAGCCAAATTAGGTAAATAGTAACAACTAACTCTATTTGCTTGAATAGGCAAGAGATCATCTGCTTTTTATTTCCGAATGTCAGCCCACTGACGCGACGGGACAGTCCCAGGCGTCCCCATAACACTCCCCATGAGTGTTATGCTCATTCACTTCAGTTGCATCCAACTCTTTGCAACCCTACGGACTGTAGCCCGCCAGGCTCCTCTGTCCACGGAACTCTCCAGGCAAGAATACTGGAGTGGGCTGCCATGTCCTTCTCCAGACCTTCCCGACCCAGGAGTTCGCACCTCTTGTGTCTCCTGCGTTGCGGGCAGGTTCTTCTCCCACTTTACCCGTTAGTGGCACCATTGATTACAGCACATGGTTCCTCTGGCCAGTGTAATTTGCGACATAATGTTCTTAACAGATGCCCGCCACTAGCACTCTAATGGCTGATGCAGTCTTCCTGCATAATCTGGTTTACAGCAAGCGATACACATATTCTAGAAAAAAGTGCATTTTTATGGCTCATACTTTTACATTCCAGCTGCCACTCCTCACTGTTGCATGCTCCTCACTGCAAATCAACCTCCCAGTCTGTTTTATTTTCCTAAACATAGATTTCCATTTTGACTGAATTCTCCCAATTGTACACAGAACTGCCAGACTCCTCAGCATGGCAGACTAGCATCTTCACAAATAGGTCCTGGTCCACACTCCAACCCACCCACTGGCTCACAGCACTTAGGCCGCGGGTGCCTCAGACAGTGCTCTGAGTATGTCTCACCCTCCCACCCCTGCCTTTTCAGTGCTGGGAGAGTTGAGCCACTTTTCAGGATGAAACTTAAGGGTCATTACTTGTGAGGAGCCTTCCTTAGTCCAAATGATATGTTTATTCTATACCCCACCATAGTGTTCATTTGGTATCTTATTTTAGCATGATTAACTTTTTAAAATTAAATTACTGTTGATGTACAATGTCATGTTAATCCCGCTGTACAGCCAAGTGATTCAGCTGTACACATATGGTCATTCTTTTTTATATTCCACTGTGGTTTATCACAGGATACTGACCACAGTTCCTTGTGCTATACAGTAGGGCTTCACTGTCTGTCCATTCTCTATGTAACAGTCTGCATCTGCTAACCTCAAACTCCCTATCCATCCCTCCCCCACCCCGCCCCCTCTCGTCAACCGCAAGTCTGTTCTCTATGTCTGCGAGTCTATTTCTGTTTCATAGATAAGTTCATCTGTGTAATATTTTAGATTCCACATATAAGTGATACCATATATTTGTCTTTCTCTTACTTCATTTAGCACAATAATCTCTAGTTGTATCCATATTGCTGGAAGTGGCATTATTTTGTTTTATAATGCTGAGTAATATTCCATTGTATATGTACCACATCTTCTTTATCCATTCCTCTGTCAGTGGACATTTAGTTTGCTTCTGTGTCTTGGCTATTGTGAATAGTGTATTTTAGCGTGATTTCAAAATCATATCATACTTTGCCTTATGGTTCATTTTATTTTTGCTCTATTCTTTAAAATCTCTTTGATTCAGGCTATTACCCAATCCCTACTGTTGCACAGTTTAGGTTCAGCAGCCATAAGACATTCATTGGCCATTTCTGAGTCAGGGAAGTTTACTGAAGTGAAAGTCGCTCAGTCATGTCCAACTCTTTGAAACCCCATGAACTTTAACCCACCAGGTTCTTATGACCATGAAATTCTCCAGGCAAGAATACTGGAGAAGGTAGTCTTTCCCTTCTCCAGAGAATATTTTGGTGTAAACTTTCTGAGGCTGAACATAATTAATTTCTTATACTGAGGACACATTGGTACTCACTGATGATAAAGCATGTCTATAGTTTTGGTATTTATTTACTGCTTATTTCCTATTTTTGGAATGTAAAGCTCTTATCTGAGACCTTCTTACACAGTTGTGAGTGCTCCTGCACATTTGAATTTTTTACATGATTAAACAACTCGATAGGTATCTAATGAATTAATGAATCAATGAACTGAGTTATCAGTACAGAAAAGTTTCTGTTTAGTTCAGTTCAGTTGCTCAGTCATGTCCGACTCTTTGCAACCCCATGGACTGCACCATGCCAGGCCTCCCCATCCATTGCCAACTCCCGGAGTTTACTCAAACTCATGTCCATTGAGTCGGTGATGCCATCCAACCATCTTATCCTCTGTCGTCCCCTTCTCTTCCTGCCTTTAATTTTTCCCAACATCAGGGTCTTTTCAAATGAGCCAGTTCTTCGCATCAGGTGGCCAAAGTATTGCAGTTTCAGCTTCAGCGTCAGTCCTTCCAATGAATATTCAGGATTGATTTCATTTAGGATGGACTGGTTGGATCTCCTTGCAATCCAAGGGACTCTCAAGAGTCTTCTCCAACACCACAGTTCAAAAGCATCAATTCTTCAGTGCTCAGCTTTCTTTACAGTCCAACTCTCACATCCATACATGACCACTGGAAAAACCATAGCTTTGACTAGAGGGACCTTTGTTGGCAAAATAATGTCTCTGCTTTTTAATATGCTATTTAGGTTGGTCATAACTTTTCTTACAAGGAGCAAGTATCTTTTAATTTCATGGCTGCAATCACCATCTGCAGTGATTTTGGAGCTCACAGAAATAAAGTCTGTCACTGTTTCCCCATCTATTTGCCATGAAGTGATGGGACCAGATGCCATATCTTAGTTTTCTGAAGGTTGAGCTTTAAGCCAACCTTTTCACCCTCCTCTTTCACTTTCATCAAGAGGCTCTTTAGTTTTTCACTTTCTGCCATCAGGGTGGTGTCATCTGCATATCTGAGGTTATTGATATTTCTCCCAGGAATCTTGATTCCAGCTTGTGCTTCATTCAGTCCAGCATTTCTCATGATGTACTCTGCATGTAAGTTAAATAAGCAGGGTGACAATATACAGCCTTGACATACTCCTTTCCCTATCTAAAGCCAGTCTGTTGTTCCATGTCCAGTTCTAACTGCTGCTTCCTGATCTGCATACAGATTTCCATAGCCTGTTGGAAAAGTGTTAAAAATTGATGGTTGTCTATATTTCAGGCTTCCCCATTGGCTCAGTATGTAAAGAATCTGCCTGCACCAGTGTCAAACTTCAATCTGAATTTGCAAAGAACCTGCTGTTCTAACCTAACATAGAAATGTGGCAATTAAGTCCACATGCCTAATTTTAAAAGTAATAAATCTCAATGAACATTAAGTGACACAGGACAGGCATGCCAGCTGAGAGTACTCAACCAAAGTTTCACTAACATTCAGAAAATGTAAATGAAAATGTGGTCTAACTGCTTGGCACATGGGCATTTTTTGGTGTAAGGAATACATTTTATTTAATTCCTACCTGTTAGGTTCAGATAAGTACATAAAGCCTGTTGCTGCCACATGATTTAGACACAGAATCAAAAATAATCAAAGGATATACTTGCAGTCATTTGTGCACATTACTGACATAGTCTGATGAATAAAAAAAATTGTAAATAGTTACACATAAGTTTTAACTCAATTTTCAGAAAATATAAACATTTCTCAAATTTATATAACATTTAATTATTTTACTTTAAAAAACCTTGGAAATAATTTCAGGCAAACTGTTCTTCAGTATATTTTCTTAGCATATTTGTTTTCCCATTTTCTTTATTATATTTATATTATCAAAAGAATACAACTCTATTTTTCTGTGTAATTTGAGGGATTTTTTCTCTTCATAAGCATGTAGTTTCCTACAATTAAAAAGAAAACAGTGAAAAGTATGCAGTAATGTGTTATGAAATTATCAGCATATTATATATATAACAGAGTAGTTTATTTCATAGTCTGAAATAATCCATTTAGGCAATCAAGAAATGCAAATTGTAAGACAAGAATTATGCAGTTTCCCCAGGCAGTAGTTAACATATCTTTTTTTTTTTTTTTTGCAGAAAAGTAAATATAGGCTCAGAAATTAAAAACTGACTCAAGTTTCAGTCCACTCAATGATGGAACCAGACTCTACTTTATACCAGAGCCAGAGACTTGAAGTCTTATCATTTGCTTTTATAGCAGAGACTAGGAATTAGAGGGAAATTTCCAAACTGCTCTTCTACTCTAACCCACAAACATACAGGGAATGAACAGCCACAGATTCCCCTAATTCAGCTACGGTGATCTCGACAGTTGTGAGACTGAAACGTTTTTCCTCACAAAACATGACTCTCTAAAGATTTGTCATATGGTATTACTTCTAACCAAACTGTATCAGCATCCCTGGTTAAAAGAGTGTTCAAGCGTCGGTGGTGTTTTATGTGTCTTGTTTAGGTGTGGTCCTTGCATTGAAATGCATAAAACATGACCAAATACTATGACTCATCTTCCTGAAACTAAATGAAGCAAAGTGCTGTTTACTGTGTGCCTGTTTTATGACATGCAGAACAACAGACATTTCAGATTCTTTCACCTGATTTCTTCCTTTTGTCAACTCTGCTGTGTCAGTGAGGGAATGGTAGATGACTTGTCTATATTTCAGTGCTGGGACAGGCTACATCCATCTGGTCCATTTCTCTGCATGGGGCACAGTCAGGGCTGGAATGGGTGGTTCCACCTTCATCAAATTTCCCAGAGGAGCATCTACTGAGCTTCCTTAACCACTGAAGTCATATTACAGGTATTTTTTGAGTGTATCCTGTATGTTGAGTATGGTTTAGGCCTGGAGGACCAAGAAATACCTGACCTTTTGGCCCAGGGAGCTCTTATTTAGGACACTGACTCTTTGTGATTCCATGGACTGTAGCCCGCCAGCCTCTGTTGTCAATGGGATTTCCCAGGCAAAAATACTGGAATGGTTGTCATTCCCTTCTCCAGGATATCTTCCTGATCCAGGAATCAAACCCAGGTCTCCCGTATAGCAGGCAGATTCTTTACTGTCTAGGCCTTAGGTCAGTAAAGACAGCTCTGGCATCACATGCCACTTTGAACTTTTGCATTAAAGTCATCAATTTGCATCAGTACCACCATTTATAATTTAAAATTTAAAAACCTTGCAATTTCCTGATATATAGTAGGGATCAAATTATGAGGTTAAGATTGTATGGAACTAGTAACAGTGTTAAGTGTTTTCTTGGGTGAGTTACACTCCACCCACATTTTATTTTCATTTAATCCTTGTAAACTGTAGCTTAACTAATATAAATTAATTATACATGTAATCTGCCCACATTGTGCGTGTGCTGACTCAGTTGTGTCCGACTCTATGGACTGTAGCCCACCGGGCCCCTCTGTCCTTGGAATTTTCCAGGCAAGAGTACTAGAGAGCGTTGCCATTTCCTCCTCCAGGGGATCTCCCCGACGCACAGATCAAACCCACGTCCTGCATCTCCTGCATTAGCAGGCGGATTCTTTACCACTGTGCATCTGGGAAAAGCCCAATGTGCCCACATTCCATAAAGTTCAATCTGTGATTTCAAAGCACTTGTTACATCTCAGAACAAAGGCAAAGACTGTCCCCAATGGGAATAATCGCAGCGGTGGTGAGGGTGGTTGAGGGGGTGAGGTGGTCCCTCTGGGCGTCAGTCTTGACGGGCTGAGGCAGTCCAGGGGCCACCACCCTCCCTCTATTTTTCTCTAGAAGAATTTCCACTTAAAAATAGGCATCAGTGCAATAAAGGATATTATTTCCTATCTTTTTATAGATTTGGATTAATTATAATGAGTCAATACCATAAAAGGTACAGATCTTACAAACAGAAACACTAAAGAATCAAAATGTGTCCCTTATGTATGCAAAAAAACTGAACGTCTTTACATAAAGAACAGACTGGTGGTTCTGGTGGTTCTGACCAAGGGGGAGAGAGTGAGGGAAGGATGGACTGGGCATTCAGTCTCAGCAGAGGCAAACTGTTACAGACAGGATGGTAAACAGCACGGTCCTACTGTGTCTTCCAGGGAACTATATTCAATATCCCATGATAAATTGCAATGGAAATGAATATTAAAAAAGAAGGTATATATATATATATATATATGTATAACTGAATCACTGATACACAGAGGTAATTAACACAACATTGTAAATCAAATGTACTTCAATTGAAAAAATAAAAAATTAAATGTCTTTGAAATAAACATAATGTGCTTTTTTAGTACAAGAAGCAACATGCCTATACTTTAAAGGACAGATAAGGCTATATAATGAGGGAAATGTAAAGGAAATTATTAATTTGGATCTGGAACCAAAAGGTGGAAATTTAGACTAGAACAGATTTTTAATAATGTGTTAGAAAACTTTAAAATATTGAGAAGCATGATTTTCCCTTAAGAAAAAAAAAAAGACATTCTAAAAAGTAGTCTTTGGGTGAGATAATTTCCCCCAATTTATTCCTCAGAATTATCTATATTTTCCAGCTGGAAGTTTTCTTCCATACATGCATGCATCTAAACAAATGGATGAACAGTTATGCTCTGAGTTCACTGAGATCTGAAGTATAAATACAAGCAGGATCAGATTAAAACAAAACAAACAAAAGAGAAGCAATGCATCACTGGGCAGACATTTCTTTCATGTCTGACATCAAAGAAAGTGAGATGGAAGCAGTAAAAAGTGTGCAGCGCAGACAGAGAAAGATGCCACACAATGGACTCTGCCATTCTAATTTGACCATGTGATTCATAAGGTCTATATATATTTGCTCATAACTATAAGCATAACGTGTATATATACATGTGCACTTGTGTTATTTACTACTTATCATTTAATTTTTTATATAATTGCAGATACTGATTCCATAGAACCAATATTTGAAAATGAATAAAAATAATTGTAAAGGGCATCATTTATAAATATGTGATGACTTATAAGGTACCAGGTGAATATCAAACCATAGCTCTCTGTTTTCATTTTTAGTAGACTGTTGTAGGGATTGTACTCACTACATTTATGAATTACACAGTTTCCTGTAGACTGAGGTGACATATATATGCATTTTTAGTACAATAAACAACATGCCTGTACTTGAAAGGACAGATAAGACTACACAATGGGGGAAATGTAAAGGAAATTATTAATTTGGATCTGGAACCAAAATGGAAAGGTGGAAAGAGTCAATATTTTATAATAAAAATTTTTTGAAGATTCTAATTAAGTGAAAGTATTGTCTTAATTTGGATTTCCCAGGTGGCTCAGTGGGTAAAGAATCTATCTGCAATGCAAGAGACACAAGAGATGCAGGTTCGATCCCTGGGTCGGGAAGATCCCCTGGAGAAGGACATGGCAACCCTCTCCAGTATTCTTGCCTGGAGAATCCCATGGAAGGTGGAGCCTGGCGGGCTACAGTCCATGCGGTCACAAAGAGGCAGACATGGCTGAAGCGACTGAGCACAGCCCAGCAATGTCTTAATTTAGGACTCATTCTATGCCTCTAAAATATTTAAATTGAAAACATACAATAACTTAGTTGTACCCCATTTATATATAATATCTGCCAGGAATATGTTTTATAATACTTTCACTATGTATGGAGCTGAATTTATATGATTAGGTCCAATGTGCATGTATTGTTTCATGGGTATGTGTGTTGAGCAGATTTATTAAGTGAACTATTAAGCTGGGTTTTGCATTTCCACACAGAGTCACATTTAAAAGAATACTTTTGAAATATTTCAGGCTTTTAAAGTATATTAAACAAGAAGAGTTGAGTTATTTCAATATAATCCTTGAGACTTAAATATACACTATGGTTTTCACTCATTTAAATAAAGGATGGACATTACACTGAAGCAGTACCTATAATAGAAACTTACCCCACAGAACAGACAGTCATGACAAGGCATTCTCACTTTGTCAATTCTAAAATTAAATGCAATGTTCACTAAACTGCATAACTAGAAATAGGGCCTAACCATCAGTAAATACCTTAAGTGCAAATTTTCACTAATTTCCTCCATGTTAGCTTGGAGGAAGACGTCTTTAAAAAGAAATAAAAAACAAAAATTTTCAATTTAAAGCTAAGAATGTCACATTCCTGAATTGGAAGATTAGTTAACTTAGAAAAATGTTCCTGGCAAAAGCAACAAAAGAAGGTGAACAGAAGATATAATTCTCTGGGTATCAAAAGGAACCATGGAATTCTGAAGGCACTTGAGGATCTTCAGTGTGCTGAAGGAAAATAACTGCTACCTTAGGATTTCATATGCAGAAACAGTGCCCTCCAGACTGCAGAATACATACATGCCTTATTAAGGTGCAATATTTATTTATGCTTTTATCATTTTACAGACAATGCCAAGTCATAGTATGATTTAACTCCATTTACCTCTTCCTTATGAATGTTATTTAATGTACTTTAATTCTATGCATTTTAAACTTGTCTTTACTATTATTTTTCTGATACTCATTATTCATTTAGCTATATCCCTGTATTTGCTATTTTACTGTTTTTTACTCCATCTTTCATTGCAAATCATATTTCTTCTGCAATACTTTTTGGTATCTCTTTTAGTGAATTTCTACTGTTAGTGATTTTTTTCAGTTTTCATTTAACTGAAAATACCTTTATGTCAACTGCATTCTTAAAATATAAGGATATAAGATGGTAAAAAAAAAAAACATTAGGTCTAGATAAAAATACATACGATAGTTTATACAGTAATATTTTTATATATAACTGGTAAAATGAATAGGAGACAAAATACTCTTTTATAAAAGAGACATTTACCAACCTGAATAACTTCATTAACAAAGCTGATCTGGTGGACATGTACATAATTTTTCCCATAATACATACTGTTTTTACTAGTACATGTGGAAATCTATAAACAATGACTTTACGCTGAGCTACAAAGAAAAGTCTCAACACATAAAGAACTGACATAATCCAGATTGTAAATCTTGACAACAGTTCAATTAGACTATAAATCAATAAGAAGAGCTAAGTAAAAAGTCTCCATATGTTGCCAATAGTATTCCAAACATCCCAGAGGACAAATGAGATGTCACAGTAAAAATTATAAATTTAATGGACAAAAAGAAAGACAAGGCACAAATAATGTCAGGAATGGAAGAGGCAGTCACTTGAGACTTGCAAAATATTAAGATAATAAAATTATACTTCAGGAGACATCTGGTTCTGCCAGACAGAGTAGTTCCATTCCTCCTAGAGTCTTCCTCTTATTACTAAAAACCCTGGACATGACAAAGAAGCAAAAGACGACTCTGGAAGTTTCAAAGCAGCAGGAGGCCGCCTAAGTTAAGCGGGATTTGAGGAGCACCACTGGAAAGAGTTCCCTGGTTTCCTTACTGCCTCCCCTAGAATCCGGGCCCACCACAGGCACAGAGAAAAGTGCTCCAAGAAAGGCTGAGGACGGGAAAAGGATGACCAACAGCAGGAGACTTTTTGCCCATACCTAACTTACCCTGGGTGCACACCCTCAGAAAAGTGTATCCCATCCTTGGTTTCAGCAGCCTTAGGGGGTGCTGGCTGCCTACCTGCCCTCCACCTGAAGAAGCAGACGGCACCCCTGCTCCCCTGCTGGGTGGTGGGGTCCACTTCTGCACCTTCTGCTCTGTGGAGTGGCCCCAGAGCGGCCCCATCCCTGGTTGGCTGCTCTTCTGTGCAGGGTTCTGTGCCTAGAGGTCAGGGCTCCTGAGAAGCAAGGCTGAACACATGATGGCTGAACAGCTCTTCAAAGAACGGCCCACTGAAAGAAGATAAATCAGCGACTTGCTATCAAGCTGCTATGTCCTTGAGGCGCAGGGCCGTACCGGGGACCAGTGCTGATCTCTGTTCGAGGTAGGCTGACATGAGCTAGAAGAGTTCAGGAAAGTGGGACTCCACGCCGCTGGGGACACATGTGGTTCCACCTAGCTGTCCTGGCTCTTCCGTCCATGTGTCCACACGGGGTTCTTGTGCTACCAATGATGAAAGCCAAGTGTCACCTGGTTGGAACATGTTACCCACTTGCTTGTTCAAGGACTCTTCCAGGGTACATGCCCCATCTATCCTGGGCACTGCGATCCTCAGTCCACTCTGCCACAGGCCACAAAGGTGCCTGGACATGCCACGGAGAACCCTGGCCTTCCTCTCTGTGTCCAGAGTGCTCGGGAAACCCAATCTCCTCTGAATATTAGAATCAATCCCTCTGACCTGAGTCACCTCTGTTTTAACATGTTGATTCAAGAGCATGAGGTGGAAGTTCCAGGTTACAGTTTAATATTAATAGAAGCGTTCCTACCTTGGCAAATACTATATAATACCTCTAAACTAGCAGAGTCCATAGCTGCAGAGGCCAGAAGCCAGGTTGGCCAGGAGATCTGCAGGGTAAATGTGAGAAGCCGCATCTATCTCCTACGCCCCAACACACGCACAATCTTAAGTACAGAAGTGACACTATATACTACTGTCATACAGGGAGGGACAGTCCTTCCACTTTACCCTTCTTCAAATAATCACTATAATTCTGTAGGTGAAAGTCAGCGAGGAGAATGTGGCCAGTTGCTATTGGTCACTGATTCAGAGCATAGATCACACCCAAGAAGTCATTACCTGAGCTCCACCGAGTGATCCATTCAGGCAGCACCAGAAGAGTCTTTACCAGACCAACCTACCATCCTGTTAGTAAGGATGTTTCATGGGAACAGGGAACAGGGTATGGCCAGGACATTGTAAGAGCACAAGTCTATTGCCAGGATTTACCTCCTATAAAATGAACTCAGCAGCAGTGTTACGGGGAACATAACCACAGCAACAGTGGCATTCGGTAAGCGGTAAAGTATCTTCCTGCAATGCAGGAACCATGGATTTGATCCCTGGGTCAGGAAGATCCCCTGGAGAAGGGCATGGCAACCTACTCCAGTATTCTTGTCTGGAGAATCCCATGGATACAGCAGCCTGGAGGGCTACAGTCCATGGGCTTACCAAGAGTTAGACATGACTTAGTGACTTAACCACCATCACAAACCCACAGGTAGTGGTTTTAGCAGAAATATTGGAACACAAACCTGTACCCTGTTCCAGAATGAACAAAGTCCAGCCCCTTCCATGATGGTCTTGGTGCCCCACTGCGGCACCAGCTACCCAGGCAGCTGGCCATCTCCCTGGTAAAAGCTGCCATAATGGGGGCTTCTTGTTGGAAGATAAGGCTCTCAGGAGACACTGCAGCCAGGTTGTGTCTTGACAGACCCTGCATCTTTGTCACCATGGCAACCAGGTTCTTGGCGAGGAAGACAGGTAGCCACTGACCACAGAGCTGTCATCTCGGTCATCAGACAGTCAGGCTCTCCCAGCTGACTTCACCTTCAGTGTGTTTATTTCAGGAGATCTCGTCACACACATTTCCTCCTTGTCACCAAATTTCCAATCCTGTCCCACTATATTTTTGCTTACTGCAAAATTTATGCAAATCCAGATGTCTAATCAACTCTCATTTCTGACCAAGTGGAAACAGAAGGGCACTGCTTAAAGTCCATCTCTTGGGAAGATTTCCCTGCCCTACTCTTAGGAGAACACCTGTGAGTATGGCTTGGAACTGTCTACTTCTGGGTGCTTCCAACATATTGTGTACAATCTTCTACAAATCAGGCTAAAACATTTTCTCCCCAGTGAATATGTCACAGAGGATCCCTGTGAGGTCACAGGTGCAGGTGTGGTGAGGGGGCAGGAGTGGGAACCAGGGGAGTTGGAGCACAAGCCTGCGGGAGCTGCCCGAGCCCTTCCCACGCACACCTGTCTAGCACGCCGTGGCTGGTCACACGCGGGACACCAGCCTGGATGGGGAGCAGCATGTGCAGGGCCTGCAATGGCTATAGAGCCATGTCTTGCTCTGAGTCTCATTCAAAACTGGCAGCTTCGTGGGTAACTTAGTAAATGAGCATGAGAAACACATTAGTAGAAATAAATACTGACTCCAAAACCAAGAGAACACCCTTCTTTGGCTTTGTTTCCCCTTTCTTACTGTAAGCAGCCAGATGAAGAAATTTTTCCACAGCCATGGAGGGAGATCGACAGATGCCACATCACAAGTCCCCTCGAAGTGTCACCAAGGTGGCAGGCTCCTGAATTCCTGTGGGGCATATATCCAACTTTCTGACACATGTGTATCTTACAAAACGGTGGAAGAATATCATTCCTGTTTACCACTGCAACCAGCATGGTGCCTTTTGTGTAGTGGGTCAACCTGTGCACCTTGGAATGCCAGCTGTCTGCACTTGGAACTTGTTATGTCCTGCAGCAGGACAGTAAAACTGTTATTCCTGGCTGGCCAGGTGAAAGCAAACTGCTTCTGGTGGATTTCAAAGGAGAAAGCATTCACCAGATCAGCAGCTGTGGACCACATACTAGCCTATTTCAATTTATTCTAGTAAATAAATGACTGGAAAGGAAGTTGCAACTGGAACCTCACCTAATGGAGTCGGATGGTCATTCTCTAAGGTGCAGCATCTTCTATGCAGGCCAGAGAGATAAGTGTATGATGATGTGCGAGGAATCAGTATCCTTCACTCTCTAATCTTTGAAAACAGCATTAATCTCCTATACCCCTCAGAAATGCAACATTGCTTTTCATTTATTATTTTCATAGGTGGGGACAGTTCTAGGGACTCCACCAGGCCTTTCCAGTCTCTTTAACTCCACTGTTCATGGAACCAACAAGAGGAATTCATCCAGCTACTATTTCAACTATGTATCCTGGAACTCGGAAAAGTAGGCCACGCAGTGGATCAGGGGGCCCATCCAACCCATTGATCCCACACTCCTTTACTAGCCCCCACACTGAGCAGAGTGGTGGCGGATCCTGGCAGTAACATCAGTTGAGAGCCAGAATCAAGTAACCGCCAAAATATTCAGTATTTTTCACTCTCTATTATGCACCCATTTTAGCAAATGGTCATGGGTTTCTCTGGGAAGGTTGGGAAAATGTGCAGCATAAATCTTGGGCAGCATGGCGGTCATTTCTCAAGAGCCACTGTGGCTGCCTCTGCCCCAAGGTATCTGTCAGATTGTGAACTGATTCAGTTCTGGAGATTAGCTAAGAAGCCAGGATTCTCAACAGGCCTGGAGCTGATGAACCAACCCAAGTTTGAATTCAACAGATTGAACTGCCCTCCAACTCCTTCAGTCCTGGGGGCGTCATGAGCAACACAACAAGATCCCTGTGGACCTAGTCATTCTGATCGCTGTTTCAGCCCTGACACCACCTGCCTCCAGCCTCTGCACAGCCCTTCTCCAGGGTGCCATCACCCTCCAGTGATTCATGACGTCCACCTCAACTCCCGTTCCTGTACAGAGGGCTGCAGGGACACAGGCCTCAAGGGTGCCGGCACTCTTCACCAAGAACTCCACCACGCCCTGGAAAGGAGTGGCCTCTGGGCTGATCAGGAGCCAGTAATAGGGGGGTCAGTATGGAAAGCATATATAAAAAGTCCACGTAAGATTCCAGCCTCCCTTAGCTGTCAGATGCTTTACTCAGTATGCCAAATAATTCCAGGCTGTCAGCTTCGTTCAGGGCAACCCACCTGGGTTGAGAGTCCAGTAAATTAGACAAATAAGCAAACTGTGAGTGTTTCTCAGCTGCTTGACTAACATCCTGAACCCAGGCTCTCTGGAGATGACACTCACCACAGTACTTTCAGCCCACCCAGCTCGTGTACCCTCCACGCTGGCTGCACACTGAAGGTCTACTCCATGCGCATTGGTTGTTGTTCAGTCACTAAGTCACATATGACTCTCTGCAACCCTATGGGCCTGCAGCAGAAAGCCAGGGCCATCTATCCTCAACATTCTCCTAAGGTTGCTCAAACTCAAGTCCATTGAGTCAGTGATGCCATTCAACCATCTCATCCTCTGCCACCCTCTTTATCTTTTGCCTTCAATATTTCCCAGCATTGGGGTCTTTTCCAATGAGTCAGGCTCTTTGCATCAGGTGGCCAAAGTATTGGAGCTTCAGCTTCAGCATCAGTCCTTCCAATGAACATTCAGGACTGATTTCCTTTAGGATGGACTGGTTTGATCTCCTTGCTGCCCAACAGGCTCTCCCTGCTGCCCAACAGGCTCTCAAGAGTCTTCTCCCGCACAATTCAAAGCATCAATTCTTTGGTGCTCAGCCTTCTTTATGGTTCAACTCTCACATCCGTACATGACTACTGGAAAAACCATAGCTTTGACTATATTCTTTGTCAGCAAAGTGAGGTCTCTGCTTTTTAAAATGCTGTCTAGGTTTGTCATAGCTTTCCTTCCAAGAAGTAAGCATCTTTTAATTTCACGTCTGCAGTCACCACCCACGGTGATTTTGGAGACCAAGAAAATAAAATCTGTCTCCACTGATTCCACTTTTTCCCCTTCTGTTTGGCATGAAGTGATGGGAACCTATGCCATGATCTTAATTTTTTTTTTTTTTTTAATTTATTTGGCTGTGTTGGGTCTCAGTTGTTGCACACGGGATCTTTGGTCTTCCTTGTAGCATGTGGGACCCATTTCCTGACTAGGGATCAAACCCCAGGCCTGCTGCATTGGGAGCATGACATTTTAGCCACTGGACCACCAAAGAAATCCCATGATCTCAGTTTCTTAACGTTGAGTTTTAAGCCAGCTTTTTCACTCTATTTCACCCTCATCAAGAGGCTCTTTTAGTTCCTCTTCACTTTCTGCCATTAGGGTGGTATCATCTGCGTATCTGAGGTGGTTGATATTTCTCCTGGCAATCTTGATTCCAGCCTGTGATTCATCCATCCTGGCATTTTGCATGATATATTTGCATGTAAGTTGAATAAGCAGAGGTGACACTATACAGCCTTGTCTTACTCCTTCCCCAATTTTGAACCACTCAGCTTTTCCATGTCCAATTCTAACTATTGTTTCTTGACCTGAATACAGATTTCTCAGGAGACAGGTAAGTGGTATGGTACACCCACATCTTAAAGAATAAAGAAATTCTTAAAAAAAGGTTCCAGTTTATTGTGATTCACACAGTCAAAAGCTTTAGCATAATCAATGAAGCAGAAGTTTTTCTGGAAATTCCTTGCATTTTTCATGATCCAACAAATGGAGAAATTTGATCTCTAGTTCCTTTACCTTTTTGAAACCTAGCTTGTATACCTGGAAGTTCTCTGTTCACATACTGCTGAAATCTAGCTTGAAGGATTTTGAGTATAACCTGACTAGCGCATGAAGTGAGAAAAACGGCACGGTAGTTTGAACATTCTTCCACACTGTCTTTCTTTAGAATTGGAATGAAAACTGAAATTTTCCAGTCCTGTGGCCTCTGCTGAGTTTTCCAAATTTGCTAGCATATTGAGTGCAGCACTTTAGCAGCAGCATCTTTTAGGATTTGAACTAGCTTGGCTGGAATTCCAGCTAGCTTTGTTTGTAGTAATTCTTTCTAAGGCCCACTTACCTTCACATTCCAGGATGTCTGGCTCTAGGTGAGTGATCACACCATTGTGGTTACTGGAGTCATTCACATATTTTTGTATGGTTCTTCTGTGTATTTTTGCCACCTATTATTAATCTAGTCTGCTTCTCATAGGTCCTTAGTGTTTCTGTCTGTATTGTGCCTATCTTTGCATGAAATGTTGAAAACTGATCTCTCCAATTTTCATGAAGAGATCTCTAGTGTTTCCCACTGTATTATTTTTTTCTGTCTTTATACTGTTCACTTCAGAAGATCTTCTATTCTCTCCTTGCTGTTCTCTATAACTCTGCATTCAATTAGGTATATCTTTCCCTTTCTCCCTTGCCTTTCACTTCTCTTTTTTCCTCAGCTATTTGTAAGCCCTCCTCAGACAACCACTATGCTCTTGCATTTCTTCTTCTTTGGGATGGTTTTGGTCATTGCCTCCTGTACAATGTTATGAACCTTCATCCATAGTTCTTCAGGCACCCCGTTTACCATATCTAATCCCTTGAGTCTATCTGTCATTTCCACTGTATAATCAAAAGGGATTTGATTTAGGTCACACCTGAATGGCCTGGTGGCTTTTCCTGAGCATGCATGCTAAGTTGCTTCAGTCATGTCCGACTTTTTGTGACCCTATGAACTGTAGCCCACCAGGCTCCTCTGTTCATAGGGATTCTCTAGGCAAGAATACTGGAGTGGGTTGCCACACCATCCTCCAGGGCTTCTTCCAGACCCAATGGTTGAATCTGCCTCTCCTGGGACTCCTGCATTGGAGGCGAATTATCTACTGCTGAGCCACCAGGGAAGCCCATGGTTTTCCCTACTTTCTTCAATTTAAGCCTGAATTGTGCAATGAGGAGCTCATGATCTGAGCCTCAGTGAGCTCTGGTCTTGTTTTTGCCGATTGTACACAGCTTTTCCGTCTTCAACTGCAAAGAGGGTCATCGATCTGATTTTGGCGTGGACCGTCGGGTGATGTCCATGCAGAGTCACACCTGGGGCTGCTGGAAGCGGGTGTTTGCCATAAGCAGTGCGTTCTCCTGATGGAGCTGCTAGCCTTTGCCCTGCCACATTCTGTGCTCAAAGGCCAAGCTTGACTGCTACTCCAGGTGTCACCTGACAGCCTTCTTTTGCACTGTAACCCCTTATGATGAAAAGGACACTTTTTTTTTTTTTTTTGGTGTTAGTTCTAGAAGGTCTTGTAGGTCTTCATAGAACTGGTTAACTTCAGCTTCTTCAGCATCAGTGGTTGGGGCACAGATTTGATCAAAGTGATGCTGAATGGTTTGCCTTGAAAAGGAACCAAGATCATTGTTGTTTCTGAGACTGCACCCAAGTACTGCACTTCAAACTCCTCTGTTGACTGTGAGGGCTCCTCCACTTCTGAGGGATTGCTGCCCACAGCTGTCATTGTTCAGTTGCTCAGTTGTGTCAGACTCTTTGTGACCCCAAGCATGCCAGGCTTCCTTGGCATGCTTTCCTTTACTATTTCCTGGAGTTCGCTCAAACTCAGGTCCATTGACTCAGTGATGCTATCTAACCATCTCATCCTCTGTTGCCCCCTTCTCCTCATGCCCTCAATCCTTCCCAGTATCAGGGTCTTTTACAATGGGTTGGCTCTTTGTATCAGATGGTCAAAATATTGGAGCTTCAGCACCAGTATTTCCAATGAATATTCAGGGTTGATTTCCTTTAGTATTGACTGGTTTGATCTCCTAGCTGTCCAGGGGACTCACAAGAGCCTCTCCAGCACAATTCAAAAGCATCAATTCTTTGGTGCTCAGCCTTATTTATGGTCCAATTCTCACATCTGTATATGACTACTGGAAAAAACATAGCTTTGACTAGATGGACCTTTGTCGGCAAGGTAATGTCTCTATTTTTTAATATGCTAAGTTGTCATAGCTTTTCTTCCAAGGAGCAAGTATCTTTTGATTTCATGGTTGCAGTCACCATCTGGAGTGATTTTGGAGCCCAAGAAAATAGTCTGTCGCATTGTTTCCCCATCTGTTTGCCATGAAGTGATGGAACTTGATGCCATGATCTTAAGTTTTTTTACTATTGAGTTTCAAGCCAGATTTTTCACTCTCCTCTTTCACTTTCACCAAGAGGCTCTTTAGTTCCTCTTTGCTTTCTGTCATTAGGGTGGTGTCATCTGCATATCTGAGGTTACTGATATTTCTCTCGGCAACCTTGACTGCAGTTTGTACTTTATCCGGCCTAGCATTTCTCATAATGCATTCTGCATATAAGTCAAATAAGCAGGGTGACAATATACAGCCTTGATGTACTCCTTTCCCAATTTTTAACCAGTCCATGATGCATGGAAAGATTGAAGGCAGGAGGAGAAGGGGATAACGGAGTACAAGATGGTTGGATGGCATCACCAACTCAAAGGACATGAGTTTGAGCAAGCTCCAGAAGATGGTGAAGGACAGGGAATCCTGGCGTGCTGCAGTCCATGGGGTCACAAAGAGTCGGACATGAATGAGCAACTGACCCACAACAACTGTTCCATGTGCAGTTCTAACTGTTGCTTCTTAACCTGCACACAGGTTTCTCAGAAGGCAGGTAAGGTGGTCTGGTATTTCCAACTCTTTAAGAATTTTTCACAGTTTGTGTTGTGACCCATACAAAGGCTTCAGTGTAGTCAATGAAGCATTAGTAGATGTTTTTCTGGAATTCCCTTGCTTTCTCTATGACCCAATGGACAGTGGCAATTTGATCTCTGGTTCCTCTGCCTTTTCTAAACCTAGCTTGTACTCAGTTATCAGTTCACATACTGTTGAAGCCTAGCTAGAAGGATTCTGACCATTACCTTGCTAGCATGTGAAATGTCCACATTATATATTACATAAATATATATCTATATCTAATATATCAATATCTATATATCTGTATCTCCATATATATACAAAGTAGTAGATATAGTGGTCATCTGAATTATATTCGCCCATTCCCATCCATTTTAGTTCACTGATTCCTAAGATGTCAGTGTTCACTCTTGCCATCTCCTGCTTGACCATGTCCAATTTACCTTGATTCGTGGACTTAAAATTCCAGGTTCCTATGCAATATTGTTATTTACAGCACTGGACTTTACCTTCTCCACCACCACCCAACACATCCACAACTGAGCATTGTTTCTGCTTTGACCCAGCTGGTTCATTTTTCTAGAGATACTAGTAATTGTTCTCTGTTCTTCCACAACAGAATTTTGGACACCTTAAGACTGAGGGGGCTCATCTTCCATATCGTATCTTTTTGTCTTTTCATACTGTTCATGGAGTTCTTGAGGCAAGAATACTGAAGTGGGTTGCCATTTCCTCCTCCAGTGGACCATGTCTTGTCAAACTTGTTACTATGACCTGTCCATCTTGGGTGGCCCAGCATACATGGCTCATAGCTTCATTGAGTTACACAAGCCCCTTCATCACAAGGCTGTGACCCATGAAGGGGGGCATTGGGTACATACTCTCTATTGTTGGGTAACACATCACTGTACACTTCATGACTGGAAACAACCCTGTTTTTCATCCCTGTTTCTAGGGTGAGGAGTCTGGGGTATGGCTTAGAGAGGTCCTCTGCCCAGGACAGGGCTGTTGGCAGGGGTTGGTAGGGCTGGGTGCCTTTGCAGAGGAGGGTGTCCTCTTCCAAGCTCACGTCGTTTCTGGCAGAATCCAATTCCTTGCAGTCTAAGAACTGAAGCACTGCTTTCTTGCCAGCTGACAGCAGGGGCTGCCCTCAGCTCTCCCAGCCCCTGCAGGTCCTTACCAGCTGGTCTTCTTGTAGGTCCACTCTTGACACAGCAGCTCCTTCTGTGCCAGCAGGAGGATCGCTTGCTCCAGGACACTAACACAGAGCCTCATGTAATATAATTATGCAAGTGACTGTCATCTTTGACACCTTCTATTGTCTAAAATCAAGTTACAGGTTCTACCCACACCCAAGGAGAGAGGCTTATATAAGACGTAACTAACTGGAGGGGCCCCCACTGGATAATTCTGACACAAATGATGCACATCCCTGATAAACTTTTGCTATAAGCCAGCTAATACAATTTTCTGATACGCACTGTAAGTAACACTTAGAAACTAAACACCCTTGGAACTGCTAGGAATCAAGCTTAACCAAGCTTACCCTTGTGGCTCAGCTGGTAAACAATCTGCCTGCAATGCGGGACACATGGGTTCGATCCCTGGGTTGGGAAGATCCCCTGGAGAAGGGAAAGGCTACCCAATCCAGTATTCTGGCCTGGAGAATTCCATGGACTCTATAGTCCATGGGGTCACAAAGAGTCAGACACAACTGAGGGACTTTCACTTTCACTTTTCAAGCTTACCAAATATTATCTATTACATGTATCAGAAGCTGCTCAACCTCATCAGTACTCCAAGAAAGAAAAAACATGGGAAACTATTTCCATCTGTCAAAATAAACCATTTAAAAAATGAATTCAGAGAGGGTGTGGTGAAATATGAACTCTGATATATATCACTGGTGGGACTATAAATTGGTACAATTATTCAGGAAAAAAATCTGGCAAATGGTCCTAAGGATTATAATATTCTACTTCCGGGTACTCAGCACAGAGAAGACTTAAAAATACCTAAGTATTAAGAAAGAAGATGTTAACTATAATGCTATATAAAACAGTGAAAATCTGGAAGCACCAGAAATGTCCAACAACTAGAAATGTTTCACCATATTAATTTTGCTGAAATGTATCAAATGTAATAGTCATTAAAATTATGTTGGTGCTTTAGTCACTAAGTCGTGTCCAACTCTTTGCAACCCTATAGACTGTGCAGACTGCCAGGATCCTCTGTCCACGGGATTCTCCAGGCAAGAATATTGAAGTGGGTTGCCATTTCCTTCTCCAGGGGATCTTCCCGACCCAGGAATTGAAGCCAGGTCTCCTGTACTGCAGGCAGATTCTTTACTGACTGAGCTACAAGGGAATCCCAAAATTATGTTAATGAGGTGAATACAATTATTTAGAAAACATTATATATTAAGGTAAATACTGGTTGCATATGCATGAATAAAACATATAACATGAATAAAGAATTCACACAAATGTAGGAAATTTCCCCACATGTTAACATTGCTGACATCTGGGTTATGAAACAATAAGTGGTATTCTCCCCCTACTTTTAATTTCCTCTGTTTTACCTATTTCCTATAATGAATGAACACTCTACCAATTAGGATGCTTTTGGTTGCAGAAAACCTAACTTGCTTTAACTAAAGAAGCTTTTGTGTCTCACAGAGCTGGGGAGTCCAGGACAGGCTGGGATTCAGACAAAATAAGGGCAGTGATTCATCATCACCATCAAGGCCCAGCTCTTCCTGAGTCTCCACTCTGGGCCCTCAGCATGGGCTCCATCCTCAGGGCATCCACCTCACAGTTTCAACAAAACAGAGGTCAGAAAGAAGCCACATGCTGACTGCCTAAGAAGGACAGTTCTCTGGAGTAAACAAACTTGGTGTTCCACCAGGAAGAAGGTGGGTGAGTTGACACTGAAGAGATGAGCAACAGTGCCTTCCCCAAATGGTTACTCTTTTGTCATTTGTCAAAGCATGTTTACTGCTTCCAGGATTTTCCAAAGTAATTCATTTCATTGTAGAAAATCTGGAAAACAGATGGTATCAAAAAAACCTGACACAGGAATCTATCACAAAGGATGGTCACTCTTAACATGTTGGTTCATTTGTGTTTTAAGACCTAAAATTTTATTATTTTACTTTAACTATTATTGGAGTATAATTGCTTTACAATGCTGTGTTAGTTTCCGCCATTCATCAAAGGGAATCGGTTCTGCGTGCACATACAGCCCCTCTTTTCTAGATTTCCTTCCCACGTAGGTCACTACAGAGCACCGAGGAGAGTTCCCTGCGCTGTACGGTCGGCCTCATTAGTTACCTGTCTTACGCAAGTATCAACAGTGTGTGTATCTCAGTCTCATCTCCCAGTGCATCCCAGCCCCTCTCCACAACCCCTGGTATTCATGTTTGTTCTCTACCTTTGTGTCGCCATTTCTAAACTTCATATAGTACTACATAACATGCTACCACATGGAAACAATTTATTTAACCATTTTGCTCTTGTAGATAATTTATATTAATTCCATTTTTATTATTAGTAACCCTAGATGGAATATTTCACCTGATCTCTAATCTGCTTCCTTTGGATAGTGTCCTTTAAGTGAAATTACTGGACCAATATTACATATTGCCAAATGAGTACATATTACACATCTATAATGAGAAAAAAATCTAAAAACTAAAATACAAAATGGAATCGTATTTGCCATAACTTCACAGGTTAATGTAAACATCAGATTACGTAATTTAAGAAAAGTTTCAATAAAAATAAGTCATTATATAAATGCAAGATATTATTTTGATACTAACAAAAATAATAAACACTGAAACTGCCTTATGTCAACAATCTATCTTACGGATTATAGTTTTTATCATACACATTGTCAACTGCTTACAACTCTCAACATTCCATGACCTGTCAATATGATAGAGGCAACTTTTAGTTTTAAAGCATTTATATTGATGGAACATTAATAATCTATTAAGTAACTGGAAACTTACTAAGCTCATAGCTATGTTCTATGAAGAAGACTAGGAGACTAGGAATACTCTGGTATTTATGAGAAGTGAAGTTGCTCAATCATGTTTGACTCTTTGCGACCCCATGGACTGCAGCCTACCAGGATCCTCTGTCCATGGGATTTTCCAGGCAAGAGTACTGGAGTGGGTTGCTATTTCCTTCTCCAGGGGATCTTCCTGACCCAGGGACTGAACCCAGGTCTCCCACACTGTAGGCAGATGCTTTACTGTCTGAGCCACCAGGGAAGTCATTTATATTGATGGGACATTAATAATCTATTAAGTAATTGAAAACTTACTAAGCTCATAGCTATGTGCTATGAAGAAGACTAGGAAACTAGGAATACTCTGGTATTGACTGTCATTGAATGTGAAAGACAGACATACAGGCAACTAAAATAAATGTGATATGTGATCAAACAGGGCAAAGAGCATTTCACTACGGGACCCAAGAAAGAGAAATAATGAACACTTCTCTTTCTTCTCCTAGTTTATTCTCTGCTTCAGTTTCTACCAACTGTTCCCACTGCCTGGACGTTTAAATCGGACCTTGCTCCACCCCGGCACTTGCGTGGCCCTGTTCCTGGCCAGCCTCCGTGCCGTGGAAACCTGTAACTGGCTCTAATCACCCTGCCCCTGTCTCCGCTCACCCTGGATCCCCATCTCTCTGCCCTCCACTGCCCACACCACCGTGACACCCCTGTGCTGCTTCCCAGCTGATCAGTGCGGGGGCTGATCCTGATCACTCCTTACAAAGATGCATGGGGAATTCAAGTCCTCTGAGCCATTAAACAAGAAGAAGAAACTAACCCCAACTCAGGGAGTACACAGGAAAGAATATGTATCCAATTAATCATATTACACAATGCAGAAATTTGGAAACTTGAGGAGGTTGCACTGCTTTTACAGATGGAGACTTAATAAGTCTTTTACGAGTTACAGAAAGCATGTGCTAGAAGAACAATAAGCTACCCAAACAGTAAAACAGCAGAAACATGTTGCTTAAGGGTAGAAAGAAGGTTCCTGAAAAACCTCTCAAAAATATAGGAAAACAATTACAAGACGATTACAGTCCAAAGGGCCTGTTAAAGAAACACCACTAGGGCAACCAGAGAAATGTCATTTCCCTTGCCTCTGTATTTGTGTGAGAATTCCAGGGTAACACGTATCCATAGGGAGAACAAATGAGAAGCTAACATAGTAAGTGGCCCTTTCAAAATGCCATGCAGGGCCTCAGGGTCAGTAAATGCCTCTCTGTAAACTGTCCGGTGACCTGCACACTTGTGCCCAGATCCAACCTGTGTGCATTTGCCATTCACATGTGTTCATGTCTCAGGAAAGATGAAGAGAAACAGGGAACATTCCAAAGACAGTATAAAGCTGATACAAACATAATAAAGCAGTACCTAGAAAACTGAGAGGCTACTGATTCTGTGGTTTACTCATGTATTTTCCCTGTAATTAGTCTAAATTTGTGGTAATTTTTCATATTCGAACACAGCAATCCAGGGTGAGCGAGTGTCAGGAGGCTGGAGCAGTGCCTGTCACAGACACTTTAACAGTGAAGGAGTGAAAGAGCTGCTGGATTCTCATCCTTAGAGAGGCTGTTGAGGAAGGAGCTGCTTAGTTCCTCTTTGTCTCCACAAAAGTTCAAATGGCGAATTATTTATTTTTTAAAGACGTGCATTTCTTTATTTGACTGCATTGGGTCTTAGTTGCAGCATGTAGCAGAGACTGTCCAGCTGTGTGCGGGCTAGTTGCTCTTTGGCATGTGGGATCCTAGTTCCCCAAGCAGGGATTGAACCTGTGTCCCCTGCATTGCAAGGCAGATTCTTAACCACTGGACCACCAGGCCAGAGAAGTCCTTCAGATGTTAATTTAGGCACCTACACATTGCTCTATTCTAAGATGTCAAATTTGAGGGACTTTAAACTGAGAAGTGTAAGTTCACCACAGTGAACTGTATTAAAAACCCATAATGTGTTTGGGTGTGTGTGTGTATGGGTCTAGGTCTTACACTAAAGTAGTTAAAAATTGCAATAATAAGACTTGGAGTTTTAAAAAAGTGAATTTCAGCTATGAAAGTTCAAACTGCAAGGGAAAAAATCACATAAAATTAGAGAAAAGGACTAAAAGAAGCTGAAATTACAATTACTGTAGAAGAAAATGGTGGCCTCAGATTAGTTAACATAATAATGACAAAATGGGCAATTTTTGAAAAATCATAAAAATCTTTTGGACTAACCCAATAGAGTATATTTGAAACTATCTTAAAAACAGTGACCCAAGAAATATTTTGGAGTCATATGTAGGTCTGGCATTAATGAATAAAGATTATTGGCTGTTCTGTGTATAAAGAATTTGGATATACAGCATTTCAATTAAAATGACATCTTTTTTTGGTAAAATCTAATACATTTAATTTTGGCATAATAGTGATTTATTATATATTAATACTTCAAAAATAAACTTTTGTGTTTGACAAACCATCGTCGAGCTCAAAATGATGGCCTATAAACATGCTTTTGCTCCAAACACCAGGCTGCTATTGCACTGAAGGCAGTGAATTCCATCACGGGAGTTATAAGATCCAGGGCTGCAGATTACTGTGAATAAAAAATAAGTTAATAAGTAACAGTCTCCTAATGCCAAGTAAGTTAACTTTAGATGGAGAATACATTTTCAAAGAAGATTTTTTTTTTCTTTTTGGTTTTAAATGTGGTAAAATGCACATAACATAAAATCTGCCATTTTAACTATTTTTAAGTATACAGTTGAGTAGTGTCAAGTATACTTAAATCATTGCACAACTAATCTCCAGAACTTTTGCATCTGGGACAAACTGCACCTCTATACCCATTGAACTCCTTATTCCCCCTTTCCTAGATCCTGGCAGCCACCATTCCACAATTTGTTTCTATGAGTTTGACTCCTCTAAATGCCTCATGTAAGCTTAAACCAAGACTGATCCCACAGTGTTGACATAAGAAGGCTTCCTGGCCATCCTGTAAATTCTAGAAGAATGTGACTACCAGATGGTCCATAGTAGCATGCTTCAGATATATAAAGATAGGTGCAAATATGGGAAGGACTTGCAGATTATTTTTAACAGTCATCTGGTTTCAAATTCTATTTCTATCACGGGCTAAAAGTGTAATTTTAGAAACATTACTTAGCCTAAAATGTAACTCAGTTTGGTCATCCCTAACATAAGGATCTATCATCAATGTTACCAATGCTCCTTCTGCATGATGGGAAGTAAGAAAGGTAGAAAGAAACCAGGGTTAAATGCATTCTTTGTTGTTGACTAAGTTTGGGATCCTGGGCAAAGTAGTCAATTCTCTTAGTTCTAGCTTCCTCATTTCTTGGCCGCCTGATTTGAAGAACTGACTCATTTGAAAAGACCCTGATGCGGGGAAAGATTGAAGGCGGGAGGAGAAGGGGATGACAGAGGATGAGATGGTTGGATGGCATCACTGACTCAATGGACATGAGTTAGCAAACTCTGGGAATTGGTGATGGACAGGGAGGCCTGGCGTGCTGCAATCCATGGAGTCGCAAAAAGTTGGACACGACCAAGTAACTGAACTGAACATTTCTAAAAGAGGTACAATGACGATCAAGTCATAGTTATTGTGAGGACTGAAATCAGATGACTTAGAAAAGAAAACAGCAAGTTTGTGGCAAGCACTGTGCTCAACAAACGCTTAGCCCTGTGCACTGCAGGCTGCGGTCTCCACCCGCCTCTTCTGTGTGCGTACGGCCACGAAGGTTCTGGGAAGGCATCACCCTCTAACAGGGCTTGGTCTCTGATTCTCCTACTGCATGTGTCATCAGCCAAGGGGTCACAAAGATGTTAACAAGAGCACATCTAAGGATGGGCTATCATAGGCCAGGAAATGAGATTTTTTTTTAGCACCATAATTTAATAATATGTGTCACTGATTGGATCTGGGTCATATTATATTATTTAATTTCATATTTTTCTCAAAATACATATTGTTTCAAATTGGGAAATATCTTAACCATCACTCAGAGAAAGTATTCTCTGTTCTAGGTTCCAGAGAATTCCTCGGTTTTCATAGACATTTTATTTGGAAATTAATGTTCCAGATGGAAAAAAAATTGGGAAACAAAGTTAGATAGATTTGCTGCAGTAATAGGAAGAGTATTTAAAGTAAAAATGCATGTGGTAAAATTCTAATGATATGTTTCTAATGTTTCTCAAAGGACTGTGACCATGGTACACATTCTCTCAAAGACACATGTTAATATTTCTTTAAGCACAAATATGAAAAGACTGAGCAAAGGTATTAAAAATGTTAAACATTAAACATGGAGAACAGAAGCCTGCATAAAGTCTCACACACATATTTTTACATGACTGTCACAAACAGAACAGAAACTGGCATAAACCCATCAAAATCAAAGCATAAATAATGATATTCTAATAAACATTCTTATATTTAAAAAGCTTTCATAATACTGTATACGTATATTATTTAGTCACTAAGTCATGTCCAACTCTCTTGAGATCCCATGGACTATAGACGGCCCGGCTCCTCTGTCCATGAGATTTCCCAGGTAAGAATACTGGAGTGGGTTGCCATTTCCTTCTCGAGGGGTCTTCTCAATCAAGAGATTGAACCTGTATCTCCTGCATTAGCAGGCAGATTCTTCACCACTGAGTACCAGACCAGGGCCCTTATCTGTAACACTCTCTCCTAGGATATATTCTGAAATATTTTGTTCTTTCTTAAGCAAAATTGAGGGAAAATGCTAAAATATTATTAAAGTGCAAAATTAGTGAAATTATCTTCCAGGTTTGAGTCTCAGGAAATGGAATATCTCATAGCTACAGTTAAAAGAGTAGCCTAATTAAATTTTGATTATTTCAATAAGAAGAGAAGGAAGCATTCGTGACTGATCAGTATCAACATATAAAGAAATGATAAGGAAATATAGAAAAAAAATCTTCATGAATTTTATTTTTTTTCCATTTATTTTTATTAGTTGGAGGCTAATTACTTTACAATATTGTAGTGGTTTTTGCCATACATTGACATGAATCAGCTGGATGGGGAATACATGTAAATACATGTAAATTCATGAATTTTAGATGGGGACTAATTTATTTAAAAAGAAAGTGACTAGCCATAATAGAAAATAATTGATTCATTTAGTATTAAAATTAACAACTTAATAAAAAGAATCATAAAAGTGACAATAGTCAAGCAGGAGACCTAGGATATTGTTGCAGCTATGTGGCCACCAGAGGACCGTCACTCAGAAAACAAGACATAATCCCTACCAATCAACAAGGAGAGGAGAGAAAACTCACAACAGGCCCAAAGAGGAAACACAAATATCCAATGACTGATATGTTACTGATCCACAAAATAGTGCTCAAACAAATCAAGAATTTGAGAAACGCAAATAAAGATCAAACTATAAGACACTGAGCATGCCCTCAGTGAGAAGCTAGACTAGGAAACCCCTTGAGATGGGAGCTTAGAATTTCCTTGCAACATCAGGACTAGACAAAGATGACGACCATCTTTACTTCCATTGAACACAGTATTAAGAGTTTTGCCTAGAGCAATTAGACAAGAAAAAGGAAGCAAACTCAAATGGTAAAGGCAGAGTGATGGTATCCCTGTTTATAATGGGTATGATCCAAATTGCCAACATCTGTTGAATCATAGAAAAAGCAAGAGAGTTCCAGAAAAACATCTACTTCTACTTTATTGACTATGCCAAAGCCTTTGACTGTGTGGATCACAACAAACTCTGGAAAATTCTTAAAGAAATGGGAATACCAGACCACCTGACCTGCCTCCTGAGAAATCTGTATGCAGGTCAGGAAGCAACAGTTTGAACTAGACATGGAACAACAGACTGGTTCCGAATAGAAAAAGGAGTACATTAAGGCTGTACATTGTCACCTTGCTTATTTAACTTATATGCAGAGTATATCATGTGAAATGCTGGGCTGGAGGAAGCACAAGCTGGAATCAAGATTGCCGGGAGAAATATCAATAACCTCAGATATGCAGATGACACCACCCTTATGGCAGAGAGTGAAGAAGAACTAAAGAGCCTCTTGATGAAAGTGAAAGAGGAGAGTGAAAAAGTTGGCTTAAAACTCAACATTCAGAAAACTAAATCATGGCATCTGGTCCCATTACCTCATGGCAAATAGATGGGGAAACAGTGGAAACAGTGGCAGACTTTATTTTGGGGGACTCCAAAATCACTGCAGATGGAGACTGGAGCCATGAAATTAAAAGACGTTTGCTCCTTGGAAGGAAAGTTATGACCAACCTAGACAGCATATTAAAAAGCAAAGACATTACTTTGCCAACAAAGGTGGGTCTAGTCAAAGCTATGCTTTTTCTAGTAGTCATGTATGGATGTGAGCGTTGGACTATAAACCAAGCTGAGCACCGAAAAATTGATGTTTTTGAACAGTGGTGTTGGAGAAGACTCTTGAGAGTCACTTGGACGGCAAGGAGATCAAACCAGTCCATCCTAAAGGAAATCAGTCCTGAATATTCATTGGAAGGACTGATGCTGAAGCTAAAGCTCCAATATTTTGGCCACCTGATGCGAAGAACTGATTCCTTAGAAAAGACCCTGATGCTGGGAAAGATTGAAGGTAGGAGGAGAAGGGGATGATAGAGGATGAGATGGTTGGATGGCATCACTGACTCAATGGACATGAGCTTCAGCAAACTCTGGAAGATGATGAAGGGCAGGGAAGCCTGGTTTGCTGAGGTCTATGGGGTCGCAAAGAGTTGTACACGACTGAGCTACTGAACTGAATTGATCTTCTATGAAGAAAATCTTAAAGATTCCACACTAAAAAATATTGACTGATAAAACATTCAACAAAGTTGCAGGATACAAAATTGACATGCAAAAATCAGTGGTGTTTCTATAGACTAAACAATCTGTAAAGGAAATGGAAAAAAACAAAAAAGCAGCTCTACTTACAATAGCATCAAAAATATATGCTATTGTAACCTGACCATGGAAGCAATTTCTTGTGTACTGAAAACTACCAAAAATTGCAGAAATAAACCAAAGACAAATAAATGGAAAGATATCCCATGTTCTTTAATATTTAATATTATTAATATGTCAGTAATACTAAAAATTACCTATGAAATCTCTGTCTCTGAAACCTATAGATTCTATGAAATCTCTAACAAAATCTCAGTGGTGGTGTTTTCAGAGACAGAAAAATCCATCACAAAACTCATTTGAAATCTCAAGGGATTCAAAATAGCCTAAACAATATTGTGAAAGAATAAAGTCGAACATCTCATACTTGCTGATTTAAATACTCCAAATCTACAGTAATTTAAATGGCCTGATACTGGCATAAAGACAGAATCACAGATAAAAGGAATAGAAAGCTTAGAAATGAACTCTCAAATAATTTTTAACAAGGATACCAAGATCATCCAATGAGGAAAGGACAGTTTTTCAAAAATGGTGCCGGGAAAACTGGATAGCCACCTGAGAATGAAGGAGGCTGCACCCTCACCTTACCCAATATATAAAAATCTACTCAAAATGGATCAAAGACCTAAACATACGAGCTAAAACTGTAAAGTTCTTGGCAGAAAACAGGAAGAAGCTTTATGACTTCAGAGTTTACAATTATTTTTTATATGACACCAAAATACAGATTGACGAGGGTGAAGAAGGATGTGACAGAGGATGAGATCATTGGATGATATCACCGATTCAATGGCAATGAGTTTGAGCAAACTGTGGGAGATAATGAAGAACAGGGAAGCCTGTGTGCTGCAGCAAACAGTCCAACACGACTTACCAACTGGACAATAACAAAAGCATAAGGACAAAAGGCAAACAGATAAACTGAACTACGTCAAAACTGAAACATTTTCTTGAACCAAGGAAAGACCATGTAAGGACAATGAGAAAGTGACCTATTATGCCACCTGCAAGCCAAAAGAGTGCTCATCGGAAATGAATCACCAATACCTTGAACCTGGGATTCTATTCTTCAGAAGTGCAAAAAAATGAATTTCTGGTGTTTAATCCATTCAGTATGGAATTTTGTTATGGCAGCCCAACCTAATACAGTATTTATCTAAAAGAACCAGAAGCAGGATCTTGAAGAGGTATTTGCACACCCATGTTCAATCAGTGTAGCATTATCCACAACAGCCAAGGGATGGAAGCAAACCAATGTCCACTGACAGATGAAGGGATAAAGACAATGTGGCATGCACATGTGGATGATGAAATGTGGTATATTAGTGCTGGGCCACCTAATGTATATTAATGTGGGCATATGAAGCTACGAAAAGTACTGTGGAATGGGATTAAAATGTGTTATGGTCACACACTATACATGTTGGAGGTGGGAATGTGATACACACACAGTGGAATATTACTTAGCCTTAAAAACAAAGGAAATTCTGACATATCCTACAACATAGATGCCAAGTTAAATAAGCCAATCGCAAAAGGTCAAATGCTGTATAATTTCATTCACATAGGTGCCTGGAGCAGTCATATCTACAGGGATAGAAAGAAGCATGATCATTGCCAGGGCTGAAAGGAGGGTAAATGGTGAGTTAAGAGTTTCATAGGCACAGAATTTCAGTTCAGGAAGATGAAAAAGTTCTGGACATGAATGGTATTAACACACAACAAAGTGAATATGCTTACTGCCACTAATTTGTACCTTTTGATATGCTTAAAATATTAAATCTTTGAAATATTTTACCATAAAAATGTGATACATGACATACTCATCAGATTGCCAATATTTAAAGTTTAGTTATGTCAAGAGTGACAAACCTAGACAGTGTGTTGAAAAGCAGAGACATTACTCTGCCAACAAAGGTCCATACAGTCAAGGTCTTCCCGGTGGTCATGTACAAATGTGAAAGCTGGACTATAAAGAAGGCAGAGCACCAAAGAATTGATGCCTTTGAACTGTGGTGCTGGTGAAGACTGCTGAGAGTCCCTTGGACAGCAAGGAGATCAAACCAGTCAATCGTAAGGGAAATCAACCCTTAATATTCATTGGAAGGATTAATGCTGAAGCTTCAGTATTTTGGCCACCTGATGCAAACAGCTGACTCACTGGAAAAGTCCCTGATGCTGGGAAAGATTGACGGCAGAAGGAGAAGGGTGCGTCAGAGGATGAGATGGCTGGATGTCATTACTGATGCAATGGACATGGACCTGGACAAACTTTGGGAGATGGTGAAGGACAGGGAGGCCTGACATACTGCAGTCCATGGGGTTGCAAAGAGTCAGACACAGCTAGGCGACGGAACAACGACATGCCAAGAACTGGCACAGACATAGAACAATAGGATATGTCCCACATTGCTGTTGTAAAAGTGTGTTCTAAATTTGATGTATTGATCCAGTTTGACATATTCTAATGCATTTCTTAAGATCCAATATCAGCCAAAGACCTAGGAAATAAAGACAAAAATATTCACAACACCACTGTTTGTCACAGCAGAAGAACTGAAGAGTAGAAAGAAATTTCAACCAACAATAAAACAGATATATCCTCCTTGATATATTCATAAAATAGAGTATTACACCTAGAAAAGACAAAAAAAATTAACTGTACTATGATCACAAAGCGTGAATGAATCTCACAATTTTCAATAACATGAATCAGTTAAAATAGCATATCACTGGACAGATTCTCAGACTGAATTTTTAAAAATGCAACTTTATGCTGTTAATGGAAAAATGTAAATTTTAAACAAATTAATCTATACCCACACTGAACTCACAAATAAAACCTCAATGATTTCATGTTACTTGACAAATCAATTTAAAATGGACAACTTTTAAAAAGAAAAAAGGAAGTCTGTTTACCCTCTCTACATATCAAGATATTTAATTACAATAGAATAGTAAAACAAAAAAGAGGATCCTGTAAAAGACATATATATATATATATTTATGTGAATGTACATATTATGTGTATATACATGTAAATTTGTGTGTATATATACATCATATAAGTATACATATATATATATACACACATATATTATAAGTATACACACACACACACACATGTACCCTTATTTCATAGATCTGAGAGTAAAGAAACAAAATTTGAAATAATAAAAATAAATTACTAGAGAATTTTTTCCTGGTTGTGAGGCTTGTAAGACTTTTATAAGAGGAAACACAGAAAATACACAATTAGACTTATACAATATTAAACCAAAAATGTACCAAGGAAAATGTTTACAATGAAAAAAAAAGTAGCAAAGAATTCTAGTACTAATCAATTTGTAGAAAACAGTGACAACACTTGAAAGAGGAAATATACATTATTTGACAGCACTGAAGGGTAGCAAAGACAGGCAAATACTAAAGTCAGGTTAACTGAAAGAAGAAAACTGTGCTGGGTGAAATCACTGTTACAAACCTGTATCAGCAGTGAGCACTGATCAGTCTATATGGTACATGGGTGGCTAAAACTGAAGCAAAAATTATGTCTAACTGGTTACAAAAAATAAGAGGACAGACTCCTGGGCCACCAGAAGATAAAGTAAGTAATGGGAGAAATTCAAGGAAACAGGCAGAAACAGAACAAGAGTTATAATATCTGCATATAAACTCCATGCAGATGACTGGCTGATGTGTGGCCTTCACATGAGTCAATGATGTAAGAAGTTCAAAACCAGAAAGAGTTGAAAAGCTGAACAAAGAAGATGCTGCCCACAGTGGAAGAGGCAGTTTAGATTTTGAACCTAGCATATTATTCTAATATAAATTAATATTCTTTAGAGGAAGAAAAATCCAGAAGACTCTACATAGCAATATCAATAAAGTTCAGCATATCATAAAAATTATTAGATTGTTAAAGATACAGAAAATTAACACAGTCAAGAGAAAAAACTCTAATAAAAACATTCAAAATAACAGAGATGTGGTAGTTAGCACATAAAGACTTTAAAGCAGTTAGCATAAGTGTATCTGCCTGCAATTCAGGAGACCTGGGGTCAATTCCTGGGTCAGGAAGATCCTCTGGAGAAGGAAATGGCAATCCACTCTAGTATTCTTTTCTTGAGAATCCAACGGACAGAGAAGCCTGGCAGGCTACATTCCATGGGATCGCAAGAGGTGGTTACAACTTAGTGGTTAAACCACCACCACCCTGGTTCAATTCCTGGGTTGGGAAGATCCACTGGAGAAGAGGTAGGCTACCCACCCCAGTATTCTTGGGCTTCCCTTGTGGCTCAGCTGGTAAAGAATCCACCTGCAATGCAGGAGACCTCGGTTTGATCCCTGGGTTGAGAAGAACCCCTGGAGAAGGGAAAGGCTACCCATTTCAGTATTCAGACCTGAAGGATTCCACGGACTGTATAGTCCATGGGGTCACAGAGAGTCAGACATGACTGAGCAACGTTCACTTCACTCACTTCATTCAAAATACAACAATTAAAAATTTTAGATCCCAAAAGTAAAATACCTGAAGTAAAACAAAACAAAGCTGGATGTGCCTAACAGCAGAATAAAGACAAAAGTAGAACATGTCAGTAAACACAAAGACTTATCTATTTATAGAAACTGTTCATTATGAAGAAGAGAAATAAAAGTTTAAAAATATGAATAGATCAACATCAGCCTGGCTACTGGCAGCTCCTAAAGGTGGTCTAACTAAAGAAAAATGAAAGTGATCAAGCAAAAACTTTCAGAAGTAACTTTTGGAAGAAATCTTAAAAACAATCAACATACAGGAAATAGTAAAATGGCAGAAATAAGTCCTTTCTTGTCAGTAATTACTTTTAATGTGAATGGATTAAACTCTATAATCAGAACACATAGAGAATGACAGAATGAATAAACAAAACATGATCCAACTATATGCAATTTCTGGAAGAGACTCACTTTGGACCAAATGAAGCAACTATGTTGAAAGAGAAAAAGATATTCTATGGAAATTGTAATTTTAAAAAAGCTGGGACTTATTCAGCCTAAATAGACTTTAAGTCTAAAACTGTTATAAGTGAAAAAGGAAATTACATATTCCAAAAAGGATCAAATCACCAAGAAGATACAATAATTACAAAAACTGTTTCACACCAAAAACAGGTACAGAAAATACATAAAGCAAACACAGACAGGATTAAGGGAGACATAGATAGCTCTACAACAATAATTGGAAATTTTGTTACCTTACTTCCGATAATGGAAGTCTCTAGACAGAGGATTAAAAAAGAAACAGAATTTGACAAATCTATAAACCAACTAAATTCAATAAATATACATAACACTTCATTTAGAGAAACAAAATACCCATTTTTATCAAGTACACATGGATTATTTTCTAGGATGGTCAATACTTTAGGACACAAGACAATTATTCATAAGTTAAAAAGAAACTGCATCACATAAATCATCTACAATCACAAGAGAATGAAGCTACTGAAGAAATCAGTAGCAAAAGTAAAAGTGGAATGTTCACAAAAATGTAGAAATTAAACAACACACTCCTAAAAAGGCCACCAGGATAAAGAAGATATCAAGAGGGAAATTGGAAAACATATTGAGAAGAATTAGAATGAAAACAGAACACACCAAACCATATGAGATTAAGTGAAAGCAGAGGAATATTTATCATCACTACATGCCTACACTGAAAAAAAAAAAAGAGAAAGATCCTAAATTTATAAGATAACTACATACCTGAATGGATGAGAAAGGAGCAAACTAAATCAAAAGTGGCAGAAGGAAGAAAACCTTTTAGAAAGATTAAAGTGAATATTAATGACAGAGGGAATTTAAAAAATAACGAAAAGCAAGGGAAAGAAAAGTCAAGTTTTGTAAAGACTAAAAGAACTGACAAACTTCTAGTTAGATTAAATAAAAAAAAAAGATTCAAATTTCTAAAATCAGAAGAAAACACAGGACATCACTACCAAACTTACAGAAATAAAAAGGATAAGCCAATTCTAAGAAAAATTATATATGAACAAATTTGGTAAGTTAGACAAAAATGAAAAATACCTGTAAACACATGCATGACAAACTGAAGAAGAAACAGAAAATCTAAAGAAAACCATAACAAGTAAAGATATTCAGTTATTAACTGAAAACTTCCAATAATGAAAATCTCAAGGTAAGATGACTTCACTGATGAATACTACCAAATAGTTAAAGAAAAATTAAACCAATTCTTCTCAAACTATTTCAAAAACAGAAAGAAACACTTTTAAATCAATCTGTGATATCAAAGTCAGATAGAGATATTACTAAGACAATGAAATAAAAGGCAATAACTCTTGAATGCAGATGCAAATATCCTCAACAAAATACTAGTAGCAACTTGCAGCACTATATGAAAATACTATTTACCATAATAAAGTGGGATATATCCCAGGAACCAAAAAGGTAGCTAAATGTATAAAAAATCAATCAAAGTAATATACCATACAAATAGCGGGGGGGGGGGGGGGACTACATGATCATCTCAATTGACGCAGATAAAGAATTTTATAAAGTCCAAAATTTTTATCATAAAACACTCAATAAACTAGGAATAAATTGAAAAAATTCAATCTAACAAAGGCCTTTATGAAAAATGCAAAGCTAGCAGCATCTTTAATAGTTAAATATTGAAAGTTTTCCCCCTAAGGTAGAGAACAAGGCAAGGATGTTTTACAGAAAGATCTAGAGAGAGCAATCAGGCAAGAAAAAAGAATAAAAGGCATCTGAATTATAAAATAAAAAGTTATTTATCTAATTGTAGCTTACATGATTGTGTGTATGTGTATACACATGGTGGGGAGGGGGCAATGGGAATAGTGAGGGAGGGAGTATGAAAGAGGGAGAGAAACTCGAGAACACATAGATATTACTAGAGCTAAAATAGGAATTCAGCGAAGTTACAGGATACAACATCAACACAAAAAATCAGTTACATCTATACCGCGGCAGTGAAAATTTCCAAAATTTTATTAGGAAAACAATTTTATCTACATGATAATCCAGACGTAAAGTTAACCAAGGAGGTGGAAAACTTGTACATTAAAATTGTAAAACACGACTGTAAGAAATAAGAGACCTACACAGAGGGAAAGACATCCTATGTTCTAGAACTGGAAGACAGTATTATTAAGATGACAATATAGTCCAAAGCAATCTATAGATCCAATGTATTCTGAATCAAAATCCTGCCAACTTGTTTTGAAGAGATGGGATGATAATCCTCAAATTTACATGGAATTTCAAAGGGTCTCAAATATACAACATAGTGCTGAAAAAAATGAACAAAGCTAGAGTACTCACACTTACAAATTTTAAAGCTCGTTACAAAGCTACAATAATCAAAACAGTATAGTACTATAAAATGATAGAACATACACAAATGGAATAGAACTGAGAGTCCAGAAATAAACTCGTACATCAACAGCAACTGATTTTTAACAAGGATGACAAAATCACCCTAAGTGAGTTTTATAATGAAAGGTCCTGGGACAACTAGACAGTCACATGCAAAGAATAGGTCTGGACCCCTAACTCAAACTGCTTTCTAAAAATTACCTCAAGTCTTTTTCTTTGAGAAAAAGAAAAGTGGTAGATTTTTTTTTTACAATTTTGGATTTCCAACAGTTTTTCTTAGATATGACACCAAAAGCATGAGCAATAAATAAGAAAAAGATAAACTGGACTTAATGAAAAAGACTTCTATGCATAAATGGACATTATCAGTAAAGTGAAAAAAAATATTTGAGAATAGATAAATATTTGCAAATCATACATGTGCTAAATAAAGAGTATGTACATAGCCTTTAGAGCTCAACAACAAAAAGACAAAAACCCAACTTAAAAAATGAACAGAGGACTTGCCTAGACGTTTTTTTGAAGATATACAAATGGCCACCAAGTATAGGAAAAAATGCTCAGCATCATTAGTCACTTGGGAATAAAGAGATACTACTAAGTCAATACTAAGATACTATTTCACACACAAGGACAGCTACAATTTTTTAAAGGAAAGTAACAAGTGTTGAGGAAAGACAGACACCCTTGTATATTAGCAGAACTGTAAAATTTTGCATGCACTGTCCTAAACAGTTTGACAAGTACTCAAAAAGTTAAACACAGAATTGCCATTATAATTCAGAATAATTTCATTCTTTGTATATAATCAAGACTTGAGAATGAATACTCGAGAAGATACATGCATCTCAGTGTTCACTGAAGCACTGTTCACAATAGCCAAGACACAGAAGCAACCTAAATGTTCATCAACAGAGGAACGGATAAAGAAGATGTGGTATATATATACAATTTAATGTTACTCAACATTAAAAAGAATGAAATAATGCCATTTGCAGCAGCATGGATGGAAATAGAAACTGTCATACTGAGTGAAGTAAGTCAGACACAGGAGAAGTATCATGTGACATCCCTTATATGTGGAATCTATACAAATGAACTTATTTACAAAACAGAAACAGACTCACACAGACTTATGAGAACAAACTTAACAGTTGCCAGCGTGAAAGATGGGGTGAAGGGTTAGTTAGGGAGTTTGGGGTGGACATGTACACACTGCTATTATCTAAAATGGATAATGAACAAGGTCCTAATCTATGGAACGGGGAATGCTGCTCCATGTTATTGAGAAAATTCATTCTTACGTAGGTTGGTAAGAAGTCTGGGGTAGAGCATTTTGCAAAGTCATATGAAATGAACAGCTTTAGATTGAATACTGAACCAGAACATCTAATAAAATTAGAAAAGAAATGATCAAATTGTCTTTGATAATGTATTAATTACATCTGAAAAGAAAGAAGACAAAATTCACAGGAATATAAAACTATTTAGCACCAAATAAGATAAAAATCACAATATTTGGAACCCACACAAAAATTATGAGGGGTGAAAAAGAGGCAAGAAGACACATAAAAAAGGGAATAATCAAAAAATAAGACAAAACTAGAAACAAGGAGGTAAAATACTTGTATACTAAAAACTACAACACATCGCTGAAACAACAGGAGACCTAAATAAATGGAAATTTAGATGTCAATAGTACACAAAGCAATCTAGTGATTCAATGCAACCTTTATGAAAATATCACTAGGGTTTTTTAAGAAAGAAATTAAAAAAGCCAATTCTCAAATCATATCAAATTGAAAATGGTCCTGAATAGCTAAAACACAGTTTTGAAAAACAACAAACCTAGAGGATCCATATATCCCCATTTCAAAGCATACTACAAAGCACTAGTAACCAAAACAGATAGACCTATAGACCAATGGAATATAAATAAACCTATTCATTTACAACCAACTGATTCTTGATAAGGGTGCCAAGTCCATTCAATGTGAAAATTAGTATCCTCAATAAATGGTGCTCAGAAATTTGTATTTCTACAAGCAGAAAAATGTAGTTGGATGCTCAACCTCATGCTTTATACAGATATCAACTGTGACTTAATTACAAGGCTAAACATTCCTAGAAGAAAACATAGGGCTAAATCTTCATGCCTTTAGATATGGCAACAAAATTTTTTAAAAATGGATAAACTGGAGTTCATTAAAAGTAAAATTTCTGCATATCAAAAGATCTTATCAACATCTCTGTCAAACGGTTAAGCAGAAAGTTAACATGGTCTATCTCAGACTGGCACAAGACATAAGCAGCAACCACGGGAAGGCAGACATCAGTGCGGCCAATACTATCAGGGACAAAAAGGTGCATCAGTACATAATGCTGGAGAGTCAGGCGATCAAGAAAAAACAGCAATCCTAAGGGCCTATTTACTTGATTACTGAGGCTCAAAATACTTGATAAAAAAGAAACAGTCCCATCCACAATTACAACTTTGGGTTTCAACATTTCACTCTTACAAATTGATTTAACAAGTGGAAACCAGAACAATAGAGACAAAGAAAACTTGACTTCTACCTTAAATGCCAGAATAAATATTTTTAAAGAGGACATGGGAACATTCATCAAGTCTTAAAACACTTCTCAAAACAACTAAAAATTCTAAGTAATATACAGCATGTTTTCTAAATTGGAAAAAAAAAATAGTTAGAAATCAACACTACAAAGATACACTGGAAATGATCAATTATATGAGAATTAAATAGCATACTACAAAAAGAGCCCTGGGACAAATAAAATTACAAAGAAAGTTAGAAAACATTTTGTACCGAGTGAAAAACTTAAATAGTGGGATGAAGGTAAAACAAGGGCAGGGAAAAACATATAGCCTTAAATACTTATATAAGAAAAGAAAAAGATATAAAATCAATGTAGTAGTATGCTGTTCTCTTAAACTAAAGAAAGTGGAGCACATTGTTTCAGATGAGAAAGAAAGCAAAAATAATATTTATAAAATGTTAAAGATCATATATAAGAAAGAAATCAGACAAATAAAAAATTCAATAAACTATAAGTTGGCTCTTTGAAGATACTAATAAAATTCATAAATTTCCAACTAGAGCTTGTAAAAGCAGAAACAAATTAGTCAAGATAAATGAGTAACATCAGAATGATGGAAGAAATATCACTACAGATTCAATGACATTAGCGGTAAAATAAGATAATACTGGTAAGTTTGTGGAATATATTTGACCATTTAAAGAAAATGGACAAATATCTTGCACGTAAAATTATAAAAATGGACCCAGAAAACCCAAAAAGCACTTTGTCAATTAACCGTTTTAATTACAACTCTTCCCACAGGGAGCTACAGTTCAGCTGTGGTGGTGGTCTAATGCCAAATGCTGAATGGGCTAGTGCCCTTTCAGCCCAATGGTTATGGCTAAAACTAGAACTAAAAATGAAATAACTACCTGAGGGTCTCTAAAAAGCAAAGACTTTAGGTGAATTTGTAGAGGTAGTTAAGAGAAGCCACTCACACCAAGACAAGTGTCTCATTTATTTTAGTTTTCTCTCTCAGCCATACCACCGAGGTTGACTGATTTGCAAAGCATTACTGTATAGGCAGATAAAACTTCAACTGAAAACGTGACATACTTTTGGTCAATGGAATCAAGGAATAAAGCCCAGAGAGACAACAGAGTGAGGGGGAAGTCCTGGAGGCAACTGATGCTAAGAACGAGTTCCCTTAATTCTGTATATGAGCCTGTACAAGACTCAGCAAAATTCCTGTGCCACACGTACACTACATAGACCCAAGTCAACATACAAAGACGTCAGAGAACTAAACTTAGATCTGAAACCATACAAACTGCGGTCAAACTTCTGAACATACAATCAGGGAAAAGACCCCAAACCAGCATAACAAAGTCTTTGAGAACTGAACTGGATTTGAATTAGATTTCCTACTAAAACAAAAACATCTATCTTTTCCAGATGATTACAACAGAATTCAGAGGATACACAACATAGCATTCACTAGCTATGATAACAGAAAGTAAATCAACATCCAAAAATCCAAGAAAACGTGACCTATTAGCAAGAGAAAAGATAAGCAAATGCTAACCTCAAGAAAACAGATGCTTGAACTATCAGACAGAACTATCTAAGGTAGATAAATGAATAAACTGAAGAACAGAGAGAAAACATTAAAAAACACTAAACCCTCAGGCACCTATATTACAGCAGCAATAGGCATAATATATGGGTATCACTGTCAATACTGAAAAAGAAAAGAGAAATAGGTAATCCAGCAATATATAGAAATGATATTACATAATTTGGTGAAAGACAAATTCACAGATTCAAGGATCTCATAGAACCCTAAATAGATATTACTTTTCAAAATGTCTATAAACATCACATTCAAAAGGTTGACAATATATAAGAAAGTTCTAGAAAGCAGTTGGACAAAAATAACAAATTATATACAAGGAAACAACAATTCAAGTGACTGTAGATTTCTAAATCAGTCTGCAGTGGTCAGAAGACAGTGGAAAAACACTTTTAAGAACTGGAAAAAAAAAAAGCTTCAACCCAAAATTCTATACTCAGGGGAAATATCCATCAAAAAATGAAGAACAGAGATCTTTAGATAGAGAAGTGTCATCTTTAGATAAAGAAAAGGTAAGAGAATTTGCTACCAGCATACCTGCTCTACAAGAATTGCTTGAGGAAATTCTTTCAGATGACATAATATCTGAAAGATACTATGTGAAAGAGAATATCTGACAGACATAACATCTGGAAGAGGAAACCTCCATCACCAATGGAAAACATCTGGATAAACATGAAAGACTATTTTCTCCTTAAGTTATTTAAAATATGTAAGATTATTAAAAGCAAAAATCACAATAGGGTTTGGAGAACTTTTCAGCGTGAAAAGTGAAACTGAAAGTCAATCAGTCATGTCCAACTCTTTGTGACCCCATGGACTATACAGTCCATGGCATTTTCTAGGCCAGAATACTGGAATGAGCAGCCTTTCCCTTCTCCAGGGGATCTTCCCAACCCAGGGATCAAACTGAGGTCTCCAGCATTGCAGGTGGATTCTTTGCCATCTGAGACACAGAGGAAGCCCTTTCAGTGTACCAATAAGTAATAAATATGATTATAAAATAAACAGCAGTGAGATGGTAGCCAGATAAGGGATTACAAACATTGTAAGGTTTCTACATTTTTGTGAATTGGTGTAATATCAACTCTTAAGTAGATAATGAAATTTTAAATTTGTATAGTCTTTAGACTACCAAAAACATATAAAAAGTACAGTCAAAAAGGAAATTAAATGAATCAAATACAACTAAAATGGCATTAAATGTTTTAACTATATTACTTAAAATAATCAAATAATATAAAAAAGGCAGCTTAACTGATTGAAACTGTTATAAGGAAAAGCAAATGAGCTACAATAGCTAAGACAACTTTGCAAGAGAAGAAAAGAGAATCACACTACTAAATCTTAGTACTCAGTAGCGACAGTACAGTAGAAGTTTTGGTAGAAAAACTGACACAAAGATCAATGAAACAGATCAGCTTCCTGAGTAATCCATCAAATACTGAAAGATGAAATAATATCAGTTTTACAGAAACTCTTTTGGAAAATAAAGTTGGAGGGAAAATTGCCCAAGTCATTTTATGATGCCAACATAACTGTATTTCATACATATGACAAAGACATTTAAAAAAAGATAAATACTCTTGTTGAAAAAGGTATAAATATTAACAAATGAAATAAAACAGTAAGTCAAAAGAATAAAAGATCACAATTGGTAGAGTTTATCTCAGGAATGCAAGGTTAGTTCAACATTAGAAAATCAACCAATGTAAATTTCTATACTAATATAATAAAAATATATATTTTAAAAATTCAGATAAAGAATGGGACAAAATTCATTAACTACTCAAGATCATGACTTTAGAACAGTAGGAGACTGGGCTTCCCTGGCGGTACAGTGGTTAAGAATCTGCCTGCCAATGCAGGCGACATGTATTCAATCCCTGCTCTGGGAAGATCCCAAATGCTACAAGGCAGCTAAGCCTATGAGTCACCACTACTGAGCCCGCACACCTAGAGCCTGTGCGCCTCAACAAGAGAAGCCACTGCAATGAGAACCCGTGCCATGCAACAAAGAGTAGCCCCTGCCTGCCACAACCAGAGAAAGCCTGCACACAGCAATGAGATCTAGTATGGCCAAAAATGAATAAATGCATCTTAAAAAAAGAAAATAACAGTAGGGACTACATCAAGCTGAAAACAAGTGTCTAAGACAGTCCTAGTGCTAATACCATACTGAAAAAGAAAGAGTTATCTCTAATATTGGGAACAGGATAAGAATGCCTGTTTTTACTCAAGACAGTCTTGGCAATAAAACAAGTAAAGGAAAAAAATGGCACAAATATCAGAAAAAATAAAATTTATTTGAAGATGATATATTTATTCTTGAAAAAATATATATAGGGTCTAGAAAATAATTATGAGCTCTCATCATTTGAATTAAACAGAGACACTGGAGCCAGGTTAATATTTAAAAATCAACTGTATTCTTATATGCTATAGTAATTCAGAAACAGAATAAGCAAAGAAATTTTTAAATAAAGGACTTATTATGAAGCTCATTAGTAAAGACACATGGTATTGGTGAAATAATAAATATAAGGATAAGAGGACCAGAATTAATATAGCCAGTTGAATTTCTGACAGCAGTACCAAGGAGCTTCCCAGGTGGCGCTAGTGGTAAAGAACCTGCCTGCCAATGTAGGAGATGTAAAAGGTGTGGGTTCAATCCCTGAGTCAGGAGGATCCCCTGGAGGAAGGTATGGCAACCCACTCCAGTATTCCTGCCTGGGGAATTCTACGGACAGAGGAGTCTGGCAGGCTACAGTCCATAGGGTCACACAGAGTCGGAAACAAATGAAGCACGCATCAAGGAAAATTTAATGAGAAAGAATAGTCTTCCACAAATGGTTCTGGATCACCAAGATAGGCTATCTGTATTGTGAAAAATGAATACTGACCCTTAACCTCATACCAAACAGAAATATTAATTCAAGCATAGACTTAAATGCTCAACCCAAAAGTACTAAATAAAAAGCACAGTAGAAAATCTTTGTGACATTAGGGTAGGAAAAGTTTTATTAGATCACAAAAACACATGAACCACAGAATTAAAAAAAATTAATAAACTGGACTTCTTCAACTTATTGCTTTGAAAACAAAAATGCAAGCCTTAGTCTGGAAGAATATATTCATAGTATATATATCAGAAAACAACTTTTGTCCATACTAAATTAAGAACTCTGTAAGACAAATAACCCACTTTAAAAATTGCAAAGATATTTGAACAGACATTGTGCAAAAGAAAACGGACATCCAATAGAAACTTGAAAATATCTTGTTAAAAGGAAAATTACAATTAAAACCACAATGAGATACCACTACACATACACACATTGGAATGGTTAAAATTAAAAACAGTGACTACTCTATGCTTTGGAAAATATTTATTAAATAGAACAAGAACTCCACAACTTTGCTGGTAGAACATGAAAATTTTACAGCCACTTTAAAAATAACTTGGCTTTTTTTTTTAAATAAAGGTAAACATAAACTTACCGTATGACCCAGCAATCGCAGTCATAGGTATTGTCCACACAAAGACTTGTCCAGGAAGGTTCACAGCAGCTTTATTTGTAATGGCCTAAAGCTGGAAACAACCCAAATGGCCATCATCAGGTGAACGGATAAACAAACGTGGTCATCCACACAACGGACGACTACTCAGCAATAGAGAGGAGCAGACTATTACTACAGGCAATGTACTGATGAACCTCACAAGCATCATGCTGAGGGCAAGGATCCAGACAAAGAGTATATACTGCATGGGCCCACTTATTAAAAACTATAAAACGGATGTAAATATGTAGTGATACAGAGAATATCAAAGTTAGCCTGGGAATGGATACTTAAGGAGGACTGATTACAAAAAGGCACAAGCAAAGTTCAGGATTATGGCAGAGATCCTCTTCTTGATCACAGTAATAGTTTCATGGATGAATACAGTCCAAGTCATTAAACTGCATAATTTCAACATGTATACTAAATTGTATGTCAATGCTGAGCCCAAACAAAGCAAGTTGCAGAAGTTATTTAAGATAAGACACTACTCATTGATTATCATGCAAACCAATACTATTTGCTATTTTTGACTGCCTCAATAGGGTTGAAAGTATAAAATCCTGAGTTGAGGTAAAAAATATCAAATTCTGATAATAGATATATCTGAGCAGAAGCAAGGACAATAGATTGTTGAGGCCTTCACAGGAAGCTTCACCTGTGTTCTAGTTAAATCACTTTAGCGTGGCCTTGCTAAAACTCATAGTTCTAAGTGTTCATTTTTTTTTTTAGGATTGTTTTCATACCCATTCTTCTCACATAGGAATAAAGACAGTTTCACTGCTTTATTTACAGTTTTCATGCTCTTGATTTCTTTTTGTCAACCCATTAGTCTTCCTAGAATGTTCAGAAAAGTATTCACCAAAAGTGGTGATAGTTGGCATTCCTTTTCTCTTCCAGTTGTCAGGGCCCACAGGCTTTCCCAACTAGGTGTGATACTAGTTGGAGGCTTTTCAGAGATGCCATTAATTGGATTGATGAGGGAAATATCAGTCAGTTTAATACACATTTAATTGGAATCTCAGAAGGAGAAAAAGTTGCTAATAGGAAAATTATTTGAATAAATAAAATTTTCCAAATTTGAAGATCACTTAGTCCACAAATCCAAGAAACTCAACAACAAACTACTAACAAAGAATCATGAAAAAAACATCAAAATGCATCATATTTATATTCCTCAAAAGCATAATAAAAAGAAAATCTTAAAAGAATTCTCAAAAAAACCACACCTATTGTATAGAGAAAGAAAATGAGGATGATACAGATTTCCAACTGGAACAATTCAAGTGAGAAGACAGGGTCAACATTTAAATATATTCTATATCCAGTAAACAAAACTGTTCAAAAATGAAAACAAAAAAATATGACTATTCATCAGTAGCAAACTCACACCAGACGAAATGTTAAATGAAATCCTTCAGGCCATAGGAAGAGAATTCTGCATGGAATTGAGTCTATACCAAGAATGAAGACTAATGGATAGGATAATTAGATGGGTAAGTACTGTAGAATATTCTTAAAGAAATGGGAATACCAGACCACCTTACCTGCCTCCTGAGAAACCTGTGTGCAGGCCAAGAAGCAACAGATAGAACTGGACATGGAACAAGAGACTGGTTCAAAATTGGAAAATGAGTATATCAAGGCTGTATAATGTTACCCTGCTTATTTAACTTATATGTAGAATATATCATAAGAAATGCTGGGCTGGATGGCTTATAAACTGGAATCAAGACTGCTGGGAGAAATATCAACAACCTCAAATATGCAGATGATACCACTTTAATGGCAGAAAACTAAGAGGAACTAAAGAGCCTCTTGGTGAAGGTGAAAGAGGAGACTAAATAAGCTGATTTAAAATTCAATATTCACAATATGAAGATCATAGCATCTGATCCCATCACTTCATGGCAAATAGATGAGGAGAAAGTGGCAACAGTGTCAGATTTCATTTTCTTGGGCTCCAAGATCACTTCAGATGGTGACTGCAGCCACAAAATTAAAAGACACTTGCTCTTTGGAGGAAAAATCTAAACAGCATATTAAAAATCAGAGACATCACTTTACCGACAAATGTCCATATATGTCAAAGCTATGGTTTTTCCAGCAGTCATGTATGGATGTGAGAGTTGGGCCATAAAGAAGGCTGAGTGCTGAACAACTGATGTTTTTGAACTGTGGTGTTGGAGAAGACTCTTGAGAGTCCCTTGCACAGAAAGGAGATCAAACCAGTCAATTCTAAAGGAAATCAACCCTGAATACTCTCTGGAAGGTCTGGTGCTGAAACTGAAACTCCAATACTTCGGCCACCTTCCGGTCGACTGATTGGAAAAGATTCTGATGCTGGGAAAGATTGAGGGCAAGCAGAGAAGGGGGTGACAGAGGATGAGATGATTGGATGGTATCACCGACTCAATGGACATGAATTTGAGCAAACTTAGGGAGATAGTGAAGAACAGGGAAGCCTGGCGTGCTGCAGTTCATGGGGTCACAAAGAGTGGGACATGACTTAGTGACTGAACAACAAATACATGTAACTTTTTCCTATTATTTATATCCCCATAAAAGATTTAATAAACAGAACAACATAGTGTGGGGTTTGTGACACAGGTAAGCTAAACTGGATGTGTATCAATAATAAGGAGGGAAGAAATGGAAGTATATTTATAAGATGTTTATAAAGATTTTATATGAAGTGGTATAATAATAAATACAGACTGTGATAAATTAACGACATACACTGTAAACCTAAAATAACCATTACAATAAAAATACACAGAGTTGTAACAGGTCAACAAGGCAGATACGTAGAAGAATACACACTTCAACTGATTTAATCGAATGCAGAAAAATAGAAAAAAAGGAACAAAAAATAAGTTGGGGAAACAGAAAATGGTGAGATGATACACTTGAACTTGACAATAAGAGTAGTTATAGTAAATTGGGTTTAAAGATCCCAATGAAAAGACATATATTGACAGACTGGATTTGGAAAGCAAGATCAAATTACATGTTATCTAAGTAAGTACATCTTAACATAAAGACATAAGTTTAAAGTAAGGGTCTAGTAAAAGATACAGCATTTGTACTGATCAATTTTATTTGTCAACCTGGCTAAGTGATTGATACTCACTAGTTATTCAATCAAACACTAATCCAGGCATTGCTGTAAAGAGATTTTGTAGATAAGATGAAAAGTTTACAATCAGTTGACTTTAAGTAAATGAGATAATCTGGTGGGACTGATTAAATTAGTCAAAGGGCTAACAACAGAACTACAACTCCCCTAAATAAGAAGAAATTCTGCCTGTGGACTGCAGCTTCAGACTGTGGCCAACAGTTTTTTGCCTGCCCTTTCTGACAGCCTGTCCTATAAATTTTGGAATTGTCTCACTAGTTGTCATAATCATATCAAACAATTTCTTGTAATAAATCTCTCAATATTATCTCCTACTGATTGTTTTCTCTAGTGGAACTATGACTGATAATCCGTGGTAACACCAATAAAAAGAAATCTGTATTAATATTAGACAAAACAGAAGTCAGAGGAAAGATTATTACAAGGAATAAAAAATACCTCACAATGATAAGGGCATGAATATAACCAGAAACATATAGCAGAAAACACGCTTCAATAATTAAAAAGTCCAACTCTTTGTGACCCTATGGACTGTAGCCCACCAGGATTGTGGGAGTGGGTTGCCATACCCATTTTCAGGGGATCTTCCCAACCCAGGGATCAAACTCACGTCTCTTATGTCTCCTGCATTGGCTTTTGTGTCTCCTGCATTGGCAGGCAGGTTCTTTAACTGGAAAGCCCACAAAGTATTCACATACCACACATTCTCTTTAACAATTGAATTACATTAGATTTCAATAAAAAAAGACCTCTGGACATTTCCATAAGTTGGTAATTAAACACAGTTTCAATAATCAATTGCTTGAAGAAGAAATCAGAAGAGAAACGAGCATTTTGAAGTAAATGGAAATGAAAATAAAACATGACAAAATGTGTGAAGTGCCACTAAAGCTAGGAACAAATGTAGACCTTAAAGGCCACAAATTATCAGAATGTTATCCCTTACACAAATAACCTAATTGGCAACCCACTCCAATATTCTTGCCATGGAAAATCCCATGGACGGAGGAGCCTGATAGGCTACAGTCCACGAGGTGGCAAAGAGTCAGACACAACTGAGCGACTTCACTTTCAATTAATCATATGTATTAAAGAAACTGAATTTTTAGTAAAACAAAACACACTGCTCAAAAAAGAAGACAAAATAGAAGGTAGTCTCTGTCTTTGCCTTGATGATTATAGTAAAATGCATGAGGATCAAGAGAAATTGATGGGTCACTGCTAAGCAAAAAGGAAAAAGCAAACTCTTGAAGACAAAGTATAGAAGAATATTGAAAACAGCAAGATTAGTCATGTATATGAGACCCTATAAAAGACTATTAGCTAATTTCTCTCTCATGAGGCCAGTAGTAAGTAGGAAGATACATTTAAAGTGCTGGGGGGGAAAGCATCAACTGAGAATTATGTATCTGGCACCAATGTCCTTTAAACATTAGGGAGACATAAAGCCATTCCAAGATAAAGAAAAGATGAAGAGATCCATTACCACTAGATCTGTCCTACAAGAAATATTAAAAGGAGTCCTTTCAAAGTAGAAATTAAAGGATGTTAGACAGTAACTCCAAGTCAGGTGAAAAATAAAGATCTCTAGTAAAGGTAAACACACAGTGGGTATAAATGTCAGAATTATGGTAATTTGGGCTTGTAACCACTATTTTTATTTTCTGTAAAATTTAAAAAAACAAATGCATAAGAACAATTATCACTTATGTTATTGGGCACACAATATTAAAGATAAAATTTGTTGTGGTTGTTTAGTCACTAAGTCACATCTGATTCTTTGCAACCCCATGATCTGTAGCCCACCAGACACCACTGTCCATGGGATTCCCCAGGCAAGAATTACAGAGTGGGTTGCCATCTCCTTCTCCAGGAGATCTTCCCGACCCAGGGATCAAACCCACATCTCCTGAAATGGCAGGCAGATTCTTTACTGTTGAGACACCAGGGAAGCCCCTAAAGATATAATTTAGAACATCAGTAAGTTAAGGGGAATGCAGAGTTGTAAATAGGGAGAGTGTTTATACTTGAATGAAGCTAAGTTGATATCAGTTATAATTAGATTGTTATAATAACATGCTATATTTCATCTCCAATGGAGCCACAGAAAAAAAGAACTTTACAAAGGAAATGAGAAGGGAATCAAAAAGTGTCACTATAAGAAATCAAGTAAACATAAAAGAAGGCAGGAATGGAAGAAACAGGGAACAAAAAAGTATGAGAAAGACAGAGAACAAACAGCAAAATGACAGCAGCCCTTTCGTAAGCAGCGACTTTAACATCGATGGAGTCACCTCTCCGGTCAAAAAGAGACACGGCAAAAAGGATCTAGGGGAAAAAGGGAATGTTTCATCCAATGCTAACTACAAGAGACTCATTCAGTTCTTCAGCACAAAAAGGCTGAAAGTGAGAGAACAGAAAAATATCTTACATAGAAAAAAAAAACTTTACCTGCAAAGATTAACCAAAAGAAAGCTAGGTGACTATACTAGCACCAAAAAAAATAGACTTTCAGACAAAAATTATTATAAGATACAAAGAATATTATATATTAATGATGGAAAATTCAGTTTATCAAGAAGAAGTAACAATTATAAACATATATGTACTTTGCACCCAACAACAAATCTCCAAAATATATAAAGCAAACATTGAAAGAACTGGAAGGAGATAGAGTTTTATATAATATTACTGACTTCAATAACCCATTTTTAAAAATAACAACCATACAGAAACTCAATAAGGAAACAGAGAACTTGAACAACACTATAAATCCATTAGACCTAAGAGACATATATAGAGGCCTCCATCAGAATACCTAAATATACATTTCTATCAAGTGAACATGGAACATTCTTCAGGATAGATCATATGTTAGGTCCCTAAAAACTCTCAATAAACTTCAAAAGATTGAAATTAAACAAAGTGCCTTTTCTGATTACAACAGAATAAAGCTGGAAATCAGTACATTAAGGAACACAGGAAAATACACAAATATTTGGAAATCAAATAATACTGTTAAACAATTAATGAATCAATTGATAAACACAAGGGAAATAGGTACTTTGAGAAAAATGAAAATGGCAATATAATAAACTTATGAGATGCAGCAAAAGAAGTGCTGTGAGTTATTTATAATTTTAAATACTTAGATCCAAAAAGAAAGATCTCAAATTAATAAACTGACTTTGCTCAAAGTGAAAGTGGAAGTCTCTCAGTCATGTCTGACTCTTTGCAACTCCATGGACTGTTTTCCAGGCCAGAATACTGGAGTGGGTAGCCTTTCCCCTCTCCAGGGGATCTTCCCAACCCAGGGATCAAACCCAGGTCTCCCGCATTGCAGATAGATTCTGAGCCATCAGGGAAGCCTGACTTTGCTTAAGGAAATAGGAAAAGTGAAACAAACAGAGCACAAAGCCAACAGAATGACAAAAATAATAAAGATTAAAACTGACGCAAAAAAAAAATACATATATGTATATATATATAGGAAAGTATATTAACAAAAACACAAACCTAATTCTTTGAAAAAAACTGACAAAATTAATCACTTTAGCTAGACTACGAATAAAAGAGAAAAGACTTAAGACACTAAAATAACAATCTGAGTGAAAGTTGGGATATTACTACTGATTTTACACAAAAAGAAATATAATTACACTATGAATAACTGAACACCAATAATTAGATAACTGAAATGAAATGGACACATTTCTAACAACACATAATCTACCAAAATGACACATAAAGAAATAGAAAATCTGAATAAACCTGTAACTAGTAAGACATTAAATTAGCAATCAAAAACCTCCTCATAAAGGAAAGCCCAGGGCCAGATAGCTTCACTGGTGAATTCTATTAAAATTTAAAGAGGTAACATAACTCCTTTTTCAAACTCATCCAAAAATGCAGAGGAGACACTTTCTAACTCACTCCATAAAGTTATCATTATCCTGATACCAAAGTCACATAAGATACCACAAGAAAATTAAGCCAATATCCTTTATGAATGCTGACAAAAATCCTCAACATAATACACCAAATTTAGCAACATATTTAGAAGACTGTATGCTGTGACCAAGTGGGTTTTATTCCCAGAATTCAAGGAAGATTCAACACAAAAACTTGATCAATTATATATACCACACTAACAGGATGAATGAGGGAAAAAAAGGCTCATCTCAATTTATACAAAACATTTTGCCAATGTCAATACTCTTTCATAATAACAATAATCAACTATGTATGGAAGAAAACTCTCTTAAAAGTCATATATGAAAAACTAACAACTAATATCATATTCAACATGGGAGTCAAGAAAATAATTCACTTAAAATAGAATAACAAAGAACAAAATGGTTAGGAACAAATTCAACCAAGTTGAATTTGTAGCTTTCACACACTGAAAACTACAAAACACTGCTGAAGGAGTGTTTTGAAACAGGAGACATAAATTTGAAAAGATATCCTGTGCTCATGGATTGCAGGACTTAAATATTAAGATAAAAATACTACCTAAAGCAATCTACAGATGCAGAGCAATTCCTATCAAAATCACAATTTGAGTGTGTGTTTTTTTTCTTTTCAGAAATAGTAAAACTCATCCTAAAATCCACAAGGAACTCTAGGATTCATGAATAGCAAAACAGTCTTGAAAAAGAAAGATTTAGATCAATCACACTTCTTGATTCCAGAATTTATTACAAAGCTATAGTAATCAAAACTGTGTGATATTAGCATCAACACAGATATACAGACCAATGGATCAAAACAGAGGTCCCAGAAACAAACGCTCACATATATGGTCAACTGATGTTCAACATGGAAGCTAAGACCATTCCATGGGTAAAGCATAATCTTTTCAACAACTGGTGCTGGAAAACTGAATATCCACATGCAAAAGAATAAAGCTGGACTTTTACACTCTATACAAAAATCAACTCCCAAAGACCCCACCACCAAATAGCACCACACTGGGGGTTAGGTTTCAGCATATGAATTTGAGGGTATATAAATATTGTTTATAGCAATAACTTTGGTGAAAAGTATAGAGGAATTCTTTGAACTATTTTTCTAACTTTTCTGAAGTCTAACATTATATCAAAATAAAATTTAAAACAATCAATTACCTAGATATAAATCTAAGTAAAGTATTTCTAAGACATCTATAAGAACAATTATAATTGGGATACATTTAAATGAAAACGTAAAGGGATATATTTTAATGAAGATGCACAAGTATATGCACCCACACACTCACATACACACACATCATGCTCATGAGTTAGAAGACTTAATATTGGTAGGATGACAGTTGTACCAAAGAGACTGATAGATTCAATGAAGTGGCAATCAAAATCCAACAGCTATTTTTATAGAACTTGACAAGATGATTTCAAAAGTCTGACTGGAGAAGCAATGGACCTCATAGTACATAGTGAAAGTTGCTCAGTTGTGTACGACTCTTTGCGACCCCATGGACTATGGAATTCTCCAGGCCAGAATACTGTGGGCAGACTTTCCTTCTCCAGGGGATCCTCCCAACCCAAGGATCGAACCCAGGTCTCCCACATTGCGGGCAGATTCTTTACCAATGAGCCACCAGGGAAGCCAAAAAATACTGGAGTGGGTAGCCTATCCCTTCGCCAGGGGATCTTCCCAACCCAGGAATCAAACTGGGGTCTCCTGCATTGCAGGTGGATTCTTTACCAACTGACCTATCAGGGAAGCCCTCATAGTACATAAAGACATGGTTTATCAGAGATTTGAGACTCATTAAAAGTTGTAACTAATTGTTGCAGGGGTAGACTAACGCATTAGTGGAACAAGAAAGTATTCAGAAACATATCTACCTATAGAGACACAAACATGTAGTACTGGGTAAAGGATGATACTATTGAAGGTTTTAAAGTAATGAGATGATTACATTTGGAATTTACAAGTATAATCAGAAGCAATGTGGTATATGGACTGAAAAGGAGAAAAAGTAAAGGTGCACCAGTTAGGAAAAGACTATAATCATTCCAGGCAAAAAACAATGAAATCCAAACTACAGTGGGAGTGAAATCAAGCAGATAAATTTGGGTGAAACCTCTAAATAAGAAATTAACTGGAGAAGAGTGGTGAGGGAGAGCGAAGAGAAGGAAAACTTGGAAAGTGCAAAGGACTGCTGTCCAGTTAACAAGTCCTGAGTGGCAGACCTCCCAGATAAAGTCTAAGCAGATGCACCAGGGTGAGAGACATAGTCCTTACTTCAAAGGGCTATACAATTTTGCTTTTGGAAATTTTTTTTGAAAAGTCACACTCAGAATCTATTAAAAGACATACCAAAATGTCTGTAGTTACATATACATTATAACACTGCAATACATTATAACATTGTAATGCACTGTTACACACATATTATAAGAGAGATTAAGATAGGGTGAACATGCTAAACACACCAAAAAATGTAAAATATCAAAATGTTCATTATTTAAGATTAATACTCATTTTTCTATAAATTTATACAAAGAAGTAACTAAAAATATATAAGCTGGTTAAGTAAAAGTATAAACATTTAATACAATAATAAAAAAGGAAATAATCTAATTTCCAACATAAACAAAATGTTTAAATGTAATTCCTATGATTAGTTATTTTTAATAAGTAAAAGTAATATGCAGAGAGTAGAGTAACATGAAATTGTATTTATAACTTAATGATTAACAAAAAAAAAGTCACAATAATTTCATTATTTCTGCTGAACCATTTATTGATATAGCTCTGTTAAAATTATAAATTTCTGAAGACAAAGATCAGGTGATACCATACACAAATGATAAATTTTAATTATTACAGAAAGGAAACACTTGTGAATGTTTTTCTTTAGCATGCCTTTAGTGTTTTAACAATGGTGCTCAGGCTTTAAGGGAAAATTTTAAATTTTTACCTTTTTATTATGAACTCTCACACACCAAATAAGATGTAAATGTACAATATGATGAATGTTTGCACAGAAGACCTGTCTAGAAACAATTGAGAACATAAAATAGGGGCCTGCCACCTCTCAACCCTGCTCCTGGGTCCCGCTCCACTCATTCCCCGTCCCCATCGCAAGTCAGCTCTAGTCTTCTGTGTCATGGCGATGATGTCCGTCAACTGCACTGTAGTCTTAGCTCTCAGCGTTCATAAATAAATCTCTATAAAACAGAGTTCAGCTATGCCAAACTGTATGGATTCCACTGTGGTTAATTAGGTTCTTTTCCATTAGTTATGTTTATAAAACTTATCCACACCGATGTAATTCCCATTCACTCATTATAGCCATTCCTATATAACACTCCCATTATATGAATATATCACTCTTTTATTTGTACATTTTAACATGAATGGACATTTGGGTTGTCTCTAGTTTGGGACTATGAAAAAATATGCTGTCAGGAAATTTTCCTGAGAGTCAAATGCTAGATCATAGAGTATGTGCATTATCACGTTTACAATAATGCCAAACTGCTTCCCCAGGGACACGATTTACATCCATTCAGGCAGTGTACTCCAAGACTCCACAGCTTTTTGAACATACAGTATATTAACACTGTTTACTTTTTGCCCATCTGATAATTGTGTAGTAGGATCTCATTTAGTTTTTAATTTACATTTCCCTGGTTACAAAAAGGTTGAACATATTTTCATGGATCCATTGACCATCTGGAATTACTCTCTTGTGAATTACTTGTTCAAACCTCTTTCCATTTTTTCAAAATTGTCTTGTCTTTTTCAAAAATGTTTTCTATGGGTTTTTTATATGACCTAGTTTTTTGCTGGTTATATTCATTACAAATAAATTTCCCACTCTGTGGATTATCTTCTCTTTGGAAATCTTTCGATAAATATAAGTACTTAATTTTTATGCAGACAAAATTAACCACCTTTTTTTTTAATAAAAATCAGTGATTTTTGTGTTTTTTTTCATCTTTTTCTGATGCTGAAGATGTGATGATATTTCCTTGTTATATTCTAAAATGTTTACAGTTCTTGATCTATTTATGTTTGTAATATATCTGTGAGTTATTTTTTAGCTGAATCCAATCTTAATTTTTTCTATATTGCTTTATATGCCAGTATTACCTGACAATTTTCATGTATTTCAGACCTATGTTAAGTCTCCACAAATTCAGAAATACTGTATTGTCACCTCTTCTTATTAGACCCATCCTTTCATCACTATGTAAAGCCTCCTTGTGTAACTAATAAGACTTCTTGCCTTAAAGTTTGCTTTGCTGACATCAGCTTTTTTTGTTATTATTTATCTTGGTGCTTGGATATAAAATTAAAATAAGAGTTAACAGTTACATGTCTGAACAGAATAAATTTTTAGAGTCTAAAATATCTTATTAAAAACAACTATATCTCCTAAATAATTCACTTTCACTGTGAAAGTACACTTTATTAATAAAATTATCCAATGCTTAACCTGTAAGCTAATTATTTCTAACTACTGACACAGACATATCATCATGATAATCTTGCTAAAGTTTCCTGGGACTCCCCAAAGCTTTGGATGTGCAACAGAAAACTTTATTTATAAAGAAAGTAACAGAAAACAACAATGCTGCATAAAGTATCAGAAACCTATATATTCACCCATTATAATCAATGAAAACCAGTCTACTGCTTCAACAGGAGGAAAGGCGTCCTATCTAGGTATTGCTTCATTAATACCAATATTCAGTAGGCTCAAACTTTCGTGTACATCAATTCACCTAGGACACTTATAAATGTAGCTGACTGGCTCCTGTACCTTGAATCTATTTTTGAGAAGATCTTCAGGTAACTTTAAGATATTGCCATAGTTTAAAGAAGAAGAAAAAGGAGGAGTGGGATATTATGTCCAAAAATGCTATTTGATGAGGTTAAATAGGAATAAAATAAAGAGGAAAACAAGATATACAGAGTCTTATAGAAATAATAAAAACCACAGAAATTACACAGTAAAACATATTTTAGAATCTGGATTGTAAAAAAATTCTATCAGAAACAGTATAATATTCCAGCTGGACTTTTGTTGTAGTATTTTTATGATATAATTTATGAAATTATGAGATATCTATAATTCACAAATTAGAACTTCTTCATTATTCACATGAAAATGATAGACAAAATGATGCATATAATAAGCAAGGCTAAATGTGAAGTTTCAGCTTTTTAGTAAAAATCAATTTAAAATGCTAAGTTAACTAGAAATGATAAAATAGTAGAGGTAGAAATGTTAAGTTTCCAGGCTTATAAGCAAACAATCTTTATCTGTGGTCTAGATGTGAAAATTAAATGAGTAAAGTAAGATATCCAAAAAAAAAGAAAACATCTCTGTTTACTTAACCGACTGCTGAGAAAGTAAAGAAACTCACATAATAGATCTGCTTATCTCAATCTGTGCTGAACATAGAGTGTCTTCATTTTGGAAGTAAGTTATTTCACACAGTACCTCATACATTTTATGTGCTTCTATTTAGTATTTTTTTTTTCTATCTAGTATTTCATTTCACACTTGAATGGATTTTAAGTTCATTGAATATGTTAGTTTTGTCTTGTAAGTACTGTATTTTATGTTGTTGTTGTTTAATCATTAAGTTGGGTCTTACTCTTTTGTGACCCCAAGGACGCAGGCTCTTCTGCCCATGAGATTTCCCAGGCAAGAATACTAGAGTGAATTGCCATTTTGTTCTCCAGGGAATCTTCCCAATCCAATGATCAAACCTGCATCTTGTGCATTGCATGTGGATTCTTCACCACTGAGCCACCAGGGAAGTCCATTGCATTTTACAGAGTCTTTTAATTTGCAGAACAAAGTGTGTTTCTGAGTAGCATGTGCTCTTTAAAATTTTTAGAATGATAGCCTCATATGATATAGACAAAAATAACTGTATATGATGAGGACTTGAAGGTAACATTGTACTTAATGAGTTCTGTGCAAAAAAGGGAGCTCAATCTTGCTTAAGTAGTCTAACAGAGATGATAATAACACAAAAGTAATCTAAATTAAAATATTTATCATTGAATGACACAAATTGAAATATAACAAATCATTAGTTGACAAGTATACTGAGCAATGATAATGATTCCATAAAATTCAAGAAATAAATGCCATTTCTCTCCTCTATTCAGAGATATGGCTCATACTGCCACATTAAATTCGAATTCTCCCACTTTGCTCTCAAAGCCTGCCATGCCCTTCTGATACTAATCCTCTAGCCCCAGTCAAGTGAAATCCCCCCAGAAATCTGAAGCTCAATCTTGCCCTTGCTTGGGTAGTACTTGCTAAGCCTGTATCTTCAGAGTCTTACCTCAAGTGTCAAATCACTCAGAAAGCCTTTTTGCCAATTACATTAATCCTTTAGGATCCATTCTATCTCTAATTTGGCTTGCTTTACATAACCTCCTTTCTGCTCTTTTCCCTGTGGTGTGGTGGTCTCTTGTTCACTAATTGTTTCCTGGCTATATCTCCTGTATTGCTAAGCTCTGTGGGCCCAGACACACATGTGGGAGAGCATCAGAGCCATGAAGTATTTCAGAGCTTTACACATATTTTATCTATATTTCGCATGGTGTCTGTCGTCAAGAATAAGAGAGGTGCTTAATGAACCTAATCAAACCTATAACACATAATAACTTGAATGTTATAATTACATGGTAAAATGAGAATACCGAAAATTATGCTATCTGAACTTTTATAAATGCAAAAAAATTGATGAAATTATTATTATCACAATAATAATTATGATGAAACCTATTATTTCACACGAAAGAGCTACATTTAACTATTTCTTGGAATTCATGATATACAACTATTTAAATGTTTTAGCTTGTCTTAAAAGATTTTATTGATGGATAATGTAAATGCATTTAATAGACAGCTAAACTACCAGGTTTTGTTTTCACTGTTTGGCATTCCTAGGCTTTTCTTCATCATTTTCTGTGCTCTAGTGACGTATGTAAGCACAGATTCATAAAACAATCACTAGGTTGGTACTTGTAAGTGTGTTATTTGTTAAATTTGTATTTCCTAAGACAAATTTTCAGTACATTTTGTCAAAATTCATATCCCTAAACAAAAACAAAATTATGAAAAAATAGAGCAAAATCTAACCACGTTAAGTAAAGCAAAGTAAAAATAATATTTAGAGCTCTATCAAATGAACAGGTTTTTAATCTAACATAAGACAACAGAAGAGAAGGGGAAAAAACAGAGACTTGGAAAATGGTACAAATTTAGTGGTATTTTTATTAGAAAGTCTTTGAGGATTAATTGGCTCAATCAACAACTGAAAATAGAAATTCAAAGACCTTTGCATCCATATCCTCATGCTAACAGCCTCTACAGATGCTTCAATAAGAGAACACAATGGAGGAAAGCCAGACGGCAGCTCAGACCCTTTAGTGGGAGGATCAAAGGCCAGAAGACTGCTAGTAAAGCAACTCATACACTTATTTTTTTAAAGTAAAAAGATACCTAACCTAGGCTATATGACTGTAAACCCCTCAAAAACTGGTTCTAAAATAAATATAGTTTGGCTGCTAAGTAACTAGGTGTCTCATAACTAGCATTTGCTTTTCCTCCCAGACGACTGCCTGATGCCCCAACCCCTCTTTAATATTAAAACAAGGCCAGAATTAAGCCAGGCATTTTCTTTTAAATCTTCAGGCTCAGTCTTTTCAAACACACTACTTCAAACCTAAATGATTGTAAATATAAGTAAGAGACATTCAGTTAGGCATAATGAGGGTAAGAGAATAAATCATAAAATCAGATTTCATTACATACCACAGCACTCAGGACATCGTGGGTGTTTCAGGATATTCATTCCATACCCTGGGAAGCAGCGATTAATCCAAACCATTTGGAGGGTACCTTCAATATAGTATATCTCAGGCAATGGCTCTGCACGTCTGCCCAAAACTTCCACTTGTTGATTAAAAAACCGCTCTATGAGATTTTTAGCCTGAGACAGAAATACAGTATGAAAAATCATTATTGCATAAATGTAAATTTTAGAACAAATAAGGATTCATATGTTTTTAGAAATAGGAAAAATTCTCAAGGTCCTTATTTTTTCTCAACTCAAAGGATATAAATAGCACCTATAAAACTGAAATGATTTCAACTAAAAACCTCAAATATTTCCAAATACAACACAGAGAAAATATTTCAATATATAGCCAAACTTTTTGGTTTCTTTGGTTTTGAATAATATGTGAAAGTGTTACAGTCACTAAGTCATGTCTGACTCTTTGCGTCCCCACAGACTGTAGCCTGCAAGGCTCTTCTGTCCAAGGAATTCTCCAGGGAAGAATACTGAAGTGGGTAGAATTCCCTTCTTCAGGAAATCTTCCTGATCCAGGGATTAAACTCAGGTCTCCTGCACTGTAGATTATTTATGGCATAAGAGCAAAAATAAGACAGTTCTTTGAAATGAAATGTGCTTTCAGAAATGTACTCTAACAATTAAATATTCTTAAAAAAATGTACTTTAAGAATCTTTAAGAAGCATATGCTGAGGTATCTCCTCCACTCTTTCGTTAAAGAAAAATTAGGTTTAAAACAAGAGGGAATACAGCCCATGTTAAAACTTCTAGCTCTGTTTCAAAAATCAAATTTACAAAATAATTAAGGCATAATTCTGACCTATAATTACCTTTTTACTTATAATAATTATTCTGTCTTGACTCCTAAAAGTAAGGAGAGGCTTATACTTTTCAGTGACTAGTAAGCTTTACCTGATAAAGCATGAGGTATGGTCATGAGTTAACACCCTCTGTAAGTCAGTTAGTTTGGCTCAGTTCTTCTATGCTAACATGCACCTCTAAGAAGTTCTTCTATGCTAACATGTACAGTAAGAAGCAGGGATGAAGGAACTCATGTTGATCTATAACCACTAATGGTGTATCTCAACCTACTGACTTCCTCAGATATCTTACAAATTATATCCCTGCCATGAAAATTTCTACAAGTGATTGTAAAAATGTTTTTCAGTATACTATATTCAATCAGTCTATTACTGAATTACTACATTTTTACAGTCTACATGGTTTTCTTGTATTTCTAATAAATTCTGTCAAATTTGCTGCTACTTATTTTTAGTTAAGGAAGTGCTTACAAATTAATTAGCTACAAGTCTGGTATGTAACTAACTATATTTAAATAGTGAGTGAAAGTTGCTCAGTCATATCCAACTCTTTGCAACCCCATACTATACAGTCCATGGAATTCTCCAGGCCATAACAGTGGAGGTGGTAGCTGTTCCCCGCTCCAGGGGAAGCCGTTCCCTTCCCAACCCAGGGATCAAACCCGGGTCTCCCTCATTGAAGGCGGATTCATTACCAGCTAAGCCACTAGGGAAGCCCAAGAATACTGGAGTGGGTAGCCTATCCCTTCTCCAGCGGACCTTTCTGACCCAGGAGCAGAACTGGGGTCTCCTGCATTGCAGGTGGATTCTTTACCAGCTGAGCTAACAGGTGAAAGTGAAAGTGTCAGTCGCTCAGTCCCATCCGACTCTTTGCGAGACCATGGACTGTAGCCTGACAGGCTGCTCCATCCAGGGGATTTTCCAGACAAGAATACTGGAGTGGGTTGCCATTTCCTTCTCCAGGGGATCTCCCAGACCCAGGGATCAAACCCGGGTCTCCTGCATTGCAAGCAGACTCTACCATCTGAGCTACCAGGGAAGCACAAGACTACAAATAAAATTTTCAGGAGACACACTTATAACCACTTAGCTTCCTAACATTCTATGCAGAAAACAACAACAACAACAACAATGAAACTAGATCTGGAAAACTGGGCTTGATGATCAAAAATAATTATGCAAATCAGATTTCTGTTTCCTGTTTTCCTTCTAAAAAGCAGAATAAGGATAAATATCTGATTTGGTAGAAATGGAAAGAAAGTAAATCACTTGAATCATTGACTCAACTTTTTAAATAATGAGTATGTTGATGGCTGACAAGGGTCAACTGTACCAAATAAAGGGTGAAATTGGGGAATTCCCTGAGTTGGGTAAGAATGAAAGATTTTAAAGCAAAAATTTCTGGACCAATTTGGATGATATAAGAACAAACCATGATTACAGAAATTCTTCATAGTTTAATCACCTAATTTAAGATATGAAGAATTAATACTGTGGAACAACAACAAAAAAAGAATTAATACTACAGAACAAACACCATAATGCCTAGCCTAAGCTACTATTCCCTTCACCCCCTACCTTCAAACTTTACAGAATGATTAAACATATATGGAAGGAATATGTTCTATAGTTATTAGTTATTGATTACAGGACTAGAACAAGAAATCATTAAATACATATGTGTATATATATAGTAAAATATATAAAGTTCTGCATGGGGAAGTTGAACAGCTTCCTTTGAGTACCATATCTGTTCCTATGATCATGCCAAGTTAGGTACTAAATAAGGTGACTGCGAAGGCTTTTAATATTTGCACTACATCAGTCCAGCAAGCCCAGAAAGCAATAACTACTTAAAATTATGGAGCTCCTAGGACAGGCAAAAAATACATTATACAGGATGAGATTTAGACTGGAGCTCCAATAACCATGAGGGGATAATTCATTTTGTTCCAGCTATTACAAACAATACAGTTCTAAGATAGAATCTCTTGGAAAACTTTGGTTAACACCTATATTTGGGAATCTCTTTGGAAAATGACTAGAGGCATCAAATAGGACTGGAATTAAGAAGCAAAACTAAACAAAAAGCAAAAGAAAAGGAGACAGAGGCTTAAGGTATCTTGAATGAAATGGAAGAACTGGGAATTTGCGCAGAAAAAACTGGTGACCCTGGCGCTCAGTGAGCACATGAGAGGCAGGGTGTCCAGACCTTACAGGAGGATGTTCCAAAGTCCCTATCTTACAGGAGAATGTCCCTCTTAACTGTTGAAGAAGATTAAATGAAAACACAAAGTCATCCCCCTCATGGTGGGAACACCAACACAAATAATGTATACACACTCAGATCAGGAAGGAAAGTATAAGGTTATACAACAGTTGGAATTCCTTGGAAGGTGGAATCCACTCCTAAGAAGCATAACCAATCCTAGAACTTTAGAATAAAGAAAAGTTTAACTTTGCAGTGGAGAGTCTACATGAGTCCTGAAGCAACAGGCAAAAGGATCAACTCTTCACTCAGAGTTGGTCACTGAAGCGGTAGTTGTTCCACAGGAAACGAAACCTGCACTGGAACACTAGATTCTTTAGAAGAAAGATTAAAGATAATTTATAATTCAGGTTTTAAACTTATTAGAGATTTAACTGTCATATTAAGGTTTTTATAGTAGTATATTTCTAACTGATAAAAGCACACAAGATGGAAATAGAGGACAGAAATGACACTTAAAAATACAGAAAAAGATTTCCCATTTCCAACCATATGATGCACGAGATATTCTGGAAGATCCTCCTGCTAAAAATCACCTAACTGAATATAACAGAGCAAAGATCTTGTGTAGCTATGTTTCAACAACAAGAGAGAAAGAAAAAGCAAAAGGAAGACAAGGAGAAAAAGATGCCAAAAATGAACATTACAAACCAAATATTAGCTACTACTAATGGTGTGGATCACAATAAACTGTGGAAAATTCTGAAAGAAATGGGAAATCCAGACCACCTGACCTGCCTCTTGAGAAACTTGTATGCAGTCAGGAAGCAACAGTTAGAACTGGACATGGAACAACACACTGGTTCCAAATAGGAAAAGGAGTATGTCAAGGCTATATATTGTCACCCTGCTTATTGAACTTATATGCAGAGTACAGCATGAGAAATACTGGGCTGGATGAAGCACAAGCTGGAATCAAGATTGCTGGGAGAAATATCAATAACCTCAGATATGCAGATGATAGAGCCCTTATGACAGAAAGTGAAGAAGAACTAAAGAGCCTCTTGATGAAAGTGAAAGAGGGGAGTGAAAAAGTTGGCTTAAAGCTCAACATTCAGAAAACTAAGATCATAGCATCCGGTCCCATCATTTCATGGCAAATAGATGGGGAAACAGTGGACACAGTGGCTGACCTTATTTTTCTGGGCTCCAAAATCACTGCAGATGGTGACTGCAGCCATGAAATTAAAAGATGTTTACTCCCTGGAAGGAAAGTTATGAACAACTTAGACAGCATATTAAAAAGCAGAGACATTACTTTGTCAACAAAGGTCTGTCTAGTCAAGGCTATGGTTTTTCCAGTGGTCATGTATCGATGTGAGAGTTGGACTATAAAGAAAGCTGAGCGCTGATGCTTTTGAGCTGTGGTGTTGGAGAAGACTCTTGAGAGTCCCTTGGACTGCAAGGAGATCCAACCAGTCCATCCTAAAGGAGATCAGTCCTGGGTGTTCATTGGTAGGACTGATGTTGAAGCTGAAACTCCAATACTTTGGCCACCTGATGTGAAGAGCCAACTCATTAGAAAAGACCCTGATGCTGGAAAGGATTGGGGGCAGGAGGAGCAGGGGACGACAGAGGATGAGATGGTTGGATGCATCTCCAACTCAATGGACATGGGTTTGGGTGGACTCCGGGAGTTGGTGATGGACAGGGAGGCCTGGCGTGCTGTGGTTAATGGGGTCGCAAAGAGTCGGACATGACTGAGCAACTGAACTGAACTGAATGGCTTGTAGTAGTAGCTACTACTAACTACTCAATGATTTGCTTTCAAATTGGGTGTGGGATTTTGTTGTATTTTCTATGGGATACAAAATCACTAAGTCAGAAATTAACATAAAAGTTGACTTTGCCTGAGAACAGTCAAAAGCAAATATAATAACTTTACAGAAAAACACACACAACTTAAGTCAAAGGGGCTATATCTACTGATAAAGGACTGACAAATACTACTTATCAGCCAGAATTATGAAGTAGAGGATGAAATTAGAAACTACAGAAGAGGAAACAAACTGCCACATGAGACCATCAAAAAATTCATACAAGGGAACTTCAGTTACCTAAAATAGCAAAAAATGATACCAAGCATCCTTAAAACACATAAAGATATAGAAGTGGTAATGAAAACTCAGTAAAGGAAATTTATATCATAATAAAAGAGAAAGTATATCTGAAAAACAACCTTACATTACAGTTAATAAAGGGAGAAAAAATAGATTGAAATTAAAAACTGTGGACAGACTGAACATCAGATTAGGTCAAGCTGCAGCAAGAATAATTAAGCACAATAAATACCTGAAGATATTACACAGAATAAGGAACATATAAAACATATAAAAAAGTAAGAGCAATGGAGAAATCAACGAGATAATCTAAAACATACTAAATAGGAGCTGCAGAGAAGCAAATGGGGTAAAAGGTAATCTTCAAAGCTGTTCAGGCAGAAAAATTTTCCAGAATTGAGAAAGCAGTGAGTCTTCAGATATCAGTGGAACAATAAATACAGGAGGAAGCAAAAATGACATGATAAGGAAAGAGAGACACAAGAGTAAATGGTAAGCAAAGAAATGGATAAAACTGTGGGTGAATCTAAACAGACACTGACATTTTGAAATAATAAGAAGTGACAAAAATTTTAAAAAGAACTAAAATATTATGGAACAAAAACTTGAGAGATGAAAGCAGGTCATGCGTTAAAGGTCTTTAAGGTTCTTACACTTTTTTCGAAGGTACTATATACACTAAGTAACTCTTGGTTCTGCTATTAAGAATGTTAAAATTTGAAGCAAATCCACAAAAAAAGAATGAAAAAATATATGTTTAAAAAAAAACAAAAAATAAATGGGAGGAGCAAACCTTGAAGAGTAAAAAACCCGGTTAAATGATATGTAATGGAATAATAAAAACCCATCTACATAAATGAGTACTACGATTTACAAACAATAAAGCAAAAAAGGGCAATGCCAAAGAATGCTCAAACTAGTTAGAACTGCTATATACAACTCATGTCACATGCTAGTAAGGTTATGCTCAAAATCCTACAAGCAAGCCTAGGCAGTACATGAACCGAGAACTTCCAGATGTATAGTAGTAGTAGTGTTAGCCCCTCAGTTGTGACCAAATCTTTGTGACCCCATGGACCACGTGATACCAGGCTCCTCTGTCCATGGGACTCTTAAAGTAAGAATACTGGAGTGAGTTGCCATTCCCTTCTCCAGGGGATATTCCCAACCTAGGGACTGAGCCCAGGTCTCCTGCACTGCAGGCAGATTCTTTACCATATGAGCCATAGGGAAGCCTAGACGTACAAATTGAGTTTAAAAAAGGCAGAGGAACAAGAGATCACATTGTCAAAATCCGCTAGATCATAGAAAAAGCAAGAGAATTCCAGAAAAACATCTACTTCTGCTTCATTAACTACACTAAATCTTTAAACTGTTTAGATCACAAGAAACTGTGGAAAATCTTAAAGAGACAGACATACCAGACCACCTTAACTGTCTCCTGAGAAACCTGAATAAAGGTCAAGAAACAAGTTAGAACTGCACATGGAACAATGGACTGGTTCAAAATTGGGAAAGGAGTAAGACAAAGCTGTCTACTGTCACCCTGCATATTGAATTTTTATGCAGAGTACATCATGTGAAATGCCAGGCTAGATAATCACAAGCTTGAAACAAGACTGCCAGAGAAATATCAAAAACCTCAGATATGCAGATGACACCACCCTAATGGCAGAAAGTGAAGAGGAACTAAAGAGGCTCTTGATGAGGGTGAAAAAAAGAGTGAAAAAGCCAGCTTAAAACTCAACAATCAAAAAACTAAGACCATGGCAACTCATCCCATCACTTCATAGCAAGTAAAAGGGAAAAGAGTGGAAGCAATGACAGATTTGATTTTCTTGGGCTCCAAAATCTCTGTGGACAGCGACTGCAGCCATGAAATTAAAGACCCTTGCTCCTTAGAAGGAAAGCTATGACAAATCTAGGCAGCATATTCAAAAGCAGAGACATCACTTTGAGTGATGTCAAAAGCTATGGTTTGATAGAGTCAAAGCTATGGTTTTTCCAGTAGTCATGTAAGGATGTGAGAGTTGGACCATAAAGAAGACTGGGCACTGAAGAATGACGCTTCTGGACTGTGGTGTTGGAGAAAACTCTTGAGAGTCCCTTGGATGGCAAGGAGATCAAACCAGTCAATCCTTAAGGAAATCAACCCTGAATATTAATTGGAAGGACTGATGCTGAAGCTGAAGCTACAATACTTTGGCCACCTGATACATAGAGTCAACTCATCAGAAAAGATCCTGATGCTAGGAAAGACTGAAGGCAAAAGGAGAAGAGGGAGGCAGAGGATGACATGGTCAGAGAGCATCATGGAGTCAATGGACATGAAGTTGAGCAAACTTTGGGAGAGAGTGAAGGACAGGGAAGCCTGGAGTGCTGCAGTCCATGGGGTCACAAAGAGTTGGACATGACTTAGCAACTGAACAAAAACAATACAAAGCAATGAACAAGACTATAAAATAGTAGTACTATTTAAAAAAGCAAATCATCAAAAGAAAAAAGAATAAAAAGAAAAGGTTACAACAGATGTGACAAAAAGGAAAAAAATGGGGAAATGGTGGATTTAAATCCAAATGGCTGATAATTTAAATGTAACTGGTCTAAATATTCTAACTGAGAGGCAGGGATTGTTAACAGTTCAGCAGCATAGCAGAACACAAGGCTCATTTCCACTGCACAAAAACTCTGATTTGACAATCATTCAGGGATGAAAATACTTTTCTAAGAAGTAGTGATTACAGCAGAAAGGCTCCAGCATCCCCATGGACAACAAAGCCCAAGATCAGGCCTATTGAAAATTGTAGGAGAAACAGTTTTACTTTGACCACGTTACCACCTCCCCAGGTCACCAAAACTCAGCTCCTGGAGAGATCCTTCTAACTCCTAACTTCTCCCTCAGGGGAAAGAAAATGAAAAGTGAAAGTCTGATGGTCTCAGGCTTTGTGTCATTCCCCACAAGGACTGCTTCTGGATAAGAAAAGGGGTGGAAACCCACGGCACCTGGCCTGTACGCCCCCACAGACAGCACACAGATGTAAGCAGCCAGTACGGAATCCAGCAACTAGTTTAGCACTACAAAATTTGGTAAAGGCACAAAACCCTGAGACTGTCCCTTCAGGAGAGAAGAAGAGAGATGGAGCTTGTACTCCTTGGCTCAGAATCTACATGCCACCCTGGAGAAAAGAAAAAGGTGACTCTTGAGTACTTGGCATGACTCAGCATGCAACAGAGAAGGAGCAAAGTCCAAGACATCCCCTTCAGGAAGGAAGGAGAGAAACAGAAAATTCACAAAAATCTTGACATTTCAGGCACTGCTGTCCAGAAAAGGACTGGTTCGCACTTAGCACCTGATATGACTCTCAGAACCTAACATGACTAAGTGAGATTGAGAGAAGAAACAATTTTAAAACACCCTTCACACCCCCAAGGAAAAAGCAAGAGCTGCGAGGAAAAGGCTTGAGAGATGCCTAGAAGCTCTAGTCTGGTAAAGGCCATTATCCCTGGAAGCCAGGATACAAAGACTGGAAGAGGAAACTTTCCTTTAAATGCCCAGGCACCAATGCAAGGTTAGCAGGATCACAAGAATCAAGAAAACATGACACCATAGAAGAACTAAAAAAAGGTCAAATAACCAGCTACAAAGATATAAAAATCTATGAATTGCCTAAAAAGAATCCAAAATAATCTTAAAGAAACTTAGTAAACTACACTGAGAGACAAACATCAAAAAAACAATGTATACACATACTGATACATATGAAATCCAAGAAGTGGAACAAAGAAACACAAACCATAAAAAAGAAGTAAACAGAAATTCTAGCAAGAAAAATAGTGACAACTTAAAAATTCAACAGAGAGAGTTTCAAAGGCAGACTCAAACAGAAAAAAAGAATCAGTGAATTAAAGGCAGATCATTTGAAATTACCCAGTCACAGAAACAAAAAGAAGAAAAGAGTAAAGAAATCCAATGAAACTTACTTGACATCATCACTAAATCAGTACAAGCACTAGGGAGTTCCCTCAAGAAGAGGAAGTACTAGTAAGCTTATTTCAAAAAATAATGCCAAAGAAATCTGCAGAGGGAATGGACATTCAGATTTATAAACCTCCAATAAAAGCAAATATGTTGTCCTAAAGAAAACTACACCAAGTAACACTGTTATTAACATATTAACATGAAAGAAGCTAGAGAAAAGAAATTCATCAAATAAAGGGGACATCCTCCTCCTCAAATGATACTATCAGAGGATTTCTTGGCACAGACTTTTTAGGCTGGGAGAGTATATGGTGATACATTCAAACTGCAGAAACAAACAAAGCTATGAACCAAAAATATTGACTGTTTTGTTGCTGTTCAGTTGCTAAGTCGTGGCCCTTTCTTCGCAACTCTATATACTTCACCAACTGCCCAAGTTTGCCCAACATCACGCTCATTGAGTCCATGATGCTATCTACACATCTCATCTGCTGCTGTCCCTTTATCCTTCTGCCCTCTGTCTTTCCCAGCATCAGGGTCTTTTCCAATGAGGCAGCTCTTGTAGCAGGAGGCCAAAGTAATGTAGCTTCAGCATCAGTCTTTTCAACAAATATTCAGGGTTGATTTCCTTTAGGATTGACTAGCTTGACATACTTTCAGTCCAAGGGACTCTCAGGAGTCTTCTCTGGTATCACAATTTGAAAGTACCAATTCTTTGGCCCTCAGCCTTCTTTACGGTCTAACTCTAATGTCCATACATGACTACTGGAAAAAAAAATAGCTTTGACTATATGGAACTTCGTTAGCAAAGTGATGTCTCTGCTTTTTCTTTCTTTCTTTTTTTTTTTTTAGGTGTCTCTGCTTTTTAATATGCTGTCTAGGTTTGTCATAGCTTTTCTTCCAAGGAGCAAGGGTCTTTTAATATCATGGCTGCAGTCACCATCAGCAGTGATTTTGGAGCCCAAGAAAATAAAATCTGTCACCATTTCCATTTTTTCCCCACCTATTTGCCATGAAGTAATGGGACTGGATGCCATGATTTTAGTTTTTTGAATGCTAAGTTTCAAGTCAGCTTTTTCACTCTCCTCTTTCACTTTCATCAAAAGGCTCTTCAGTTCCTCTTTACTTTCTACCATTAGAGTGGTACCATCTGCATATCTGAGGCTGTTGAAATTTCTCCAAGCACTCTTTATTCCAGCTTGTGATTCATTCAGCCCAGCATTTTGCATGATGTACTCTGCATAGAAGTTAAATAAGCAGGGTGACAATATATAGCCTTGACGTACTCCTTCCCTAATTTTGAACCAGTCTGCTGTTCCATGTGCAGTTCTAACTGTTGCTTCTTGACCCTCATATAGGTTTCTCAGGAGACAGGTAAGGTGGTCTTGTATACCCATCTCTTTAAGCATTTTCCACAGTTTGCTGTGATCCACACAAAGGCTTTAATGTAGTCAATGAAGCAGAAGTAGATTCAGGAATTCCCTTGCTTCCTCTATGATCCAACAAATGTTGGCAATTTGATCTCTTATTCCTCTTTCCCAAACCTAGCTTGTACATCTTGAAGTTTCTGTTTCATGTACTGCTGAAGCCTGGCTTGAAGGATTTTGAGCATAACCTTACTAGCATGTGAAATGAGTGCAACTGTTGGTAGTATGAGGATTCTTTGGCATTGTCCTTCTTTGAGATTGGAATGAAAACTGACCTTTTCCAGTCCTGTGGCCTCTGTTGAGTTTTACAAATTTGCTTGTATATTGAGCGCAGCACTTTCACAGCATCCTCTTTTAGGATTTGAAATAGTTCAGCCAGAATTCCATCACCTCCACTAGCTTTGTTGTAGTAATGCTTCCTAAGGCCTATTTGATTTCATACTCCAGGATGCCTGGCTTTTGGTGAGTGACCATATCATCATGGTTATCCAGGTCGTTAAGACCATTTTTGTATAGTTCTATGTATTCTTGCTACCTCTTTTTTTTAAAAACAAGTGAAATTAGTTTATTTTAGGAACACATTTTATTTAATCCAGTATATCAACATACATTATAGCATGAAATCAATGAAAATTATTGATATAATTTGCATCTTTATTTTTACAGCAAATCTCTGAAATTCTATGTATATTTTATACATAAAAACATCTCAGTTTCAACTGGATGTTTTTTCCCTTTGTAAAGAATTTATTTTTAACTGGAGGATAATTGCTTTACAATATTGCATTGGTTTCCGCCAGAGATCAATATGAGTCAGTCACAGGCATACGTATGCCCACTCCCTGTTGAACCTGCTTCCTACATCCCACCCCATTCCGCCTCTCTAGGTTGTCACCAAGCCCCAGTGTCAGCTCCCTGAATCATAAGGCAAACTCCCACTGGCTGTCTATTTTACACACGGTGGTGTGCATGTCTCCATGCTGCTCTCTCCATCTGTCCCATTCTCGCCTTCCCTCACCCCGACCCCGTGTCCACAAGTTTGTTCTCTGTATCTGCATCTCCACTGCTGCCCTGAAAGTAGGTTCATCAGTACCATCTTTCTAGATTCCACATATATGCAGTAATACATGATACTTGCTTTTCTTTCTGACTTACTGCACTCTGTATAATAGGCTCTAGGTCCATCCACCTCATCAGCACTGACTCAAATGCATTCCTTTTTAAGACTGAGGAATAGTTGCTTATATATACATACCACAGCTTCTTTATCCAATCACCTGCTGATGGACATTGAGAATGTGTCCATGTTCTAGCTATTGTAAATAGTGCTGCAATGAACACTGGGGTACATGTGTCTTTTTCAATTTTGGTTTTTTCAGGGTATATGCCCAGTACTGGGATTCTTGGGTCATATGGTAGTTTTTATTCCTAGCTTTTTAAGGAATCTCCATGCTGTTTTCCATAGTGGTTGTATCAATTACATTTCCACCAACAACTGCCACCTCTGCTTAATCTCTTCTGCTTCTGTTAGGTACTTACCATTCCTGTCCCTGTCCCTTATTGTGTCCATCCTTGGATTAAATGTTCCCTTGATATCTCCAACTTTCTTGAAGAGATTGTTAAGTCTTTCCCATTCTATTTCTCTGCACTGTTCATGTAAGAAGGTCTTCTTATTTCTCTTTGCTCTTCTCTGGGACTGTGCATTCAGCTGGGTGCATCTTTCCCTTAACCTTGCCTTTCACTTCTCTTCTTTCCTCAGCTATTTGTAATGCCTCCACTTTACCTTCTTGCATTTCATTTTCTTTGGGATGGTTTTGATCATTGCCTCCTGTACGATATTACAAACTTCTGTCCATAGTTCTTCAGGCACTCTGTCTACCAGATCTAATCCCTTGAATCTATTCATCACATCCACTGTATAATCGTTAACGGATATGATTTAGGTCATACCTGAATGGCCTAGTGGGTTTCCCTACTTTCTTTAATTTAAGCCTGAATTTTTCAATAAGGAGCTCATGATCTGTCATGGCGAAGGAGCCTGCATAACTCAATGAAGCCATGAGCCAAACCATGCAGAGCTGCCCAAGAAGCCAGTTCATAGTGAAGAGTTCTGACAAAATGTGTTCCTCTGGAGGAGAAAATGGCAAACCACTCCAGGATTCTTGCTGTGAGAACCCCATGAATAGTATGAAAAGTCAAAAAGATATGACAGGTGAATACCCCAGGTTGGGAGTAGCCCCCTAATGTGCTACCTGAGAAGAGTTGGGGGCAATTACTAATAGCTCCAGAAATAATGAAGTAGCTGGACAAAAGCAGAAATGATGCTCAGTTGTGGATGTGCCTAGTGGTGAACACAAAGTCCAATGCTGTATAATATTGCACAGGAACCTGAAATGTTAGGTTCATGAATCAAGGTAAATTGGACATGGTCAAACAGGAGATGGCAAAGGTGAACACTGACATCTAAAGGAATCAGTGAACTAAAATGGACAGGAATGGGTGAATTTAATTCAGATTACCATTGTATCTACTTCTACAGGCAAGAATGTTTTAGAAGAAATGGAGTAGCCCTCATTGTCAACGAAAGAATTCAAAATGCAGTAACTTGGGTGCAATCTCAAATATGACAGAATGATCTTCATTCATTTCCAAGGCAAACCATTCAACATAACAGTAATCCAAATCTATGCCCCAACCACCGATGCTGAAGAAGCTGAAGTTGAATAGTTCTATGAAGACCTACAAGACCTTCTAGAACTAACGCCAAAAAAGATGCCCTTTTTCATCATAAGGGATTGGAATGCAAAATAAGAAGTCAAGACATACTTAAAAGTAACAGATAAGTTTGGCCTTAGAATACAAAATGAAGCAGGGCAAGGCTAACAGAGTTTTGTCAAGAGAACACACTGGTCATAGGCAACAACCTTTTCCACCCGCACAAGAGATGACTCTACATGTGGACATCACCAAGTGGTCAGTACCAAAATCAGATTGATTATACTGCAGTCAAAGATGGAGAAGCTGTATATATATGTATCTATCTGTAAAACTGTATATATCTGTAAAACTATCATTTTAAATGAAGGAGACATGAAGAATTTCCTAGACAAACAAAACCTGAAAGCGTTTAACAGGACTAGAAGTCCAAGCTATATATATCAAGTGTATATCTGCAAACTGTATATCTACAAAAGTGTATAATATATATATCTTTAAACTACCTTTTTAAAATGGAGACATGAAGAATGTCCTTGACTAACAAAAAATGAACGAGTTTAATACCACTAGAGGTCTGAGCATCTCAGTGTTCTGCCCTGGTGAGTGCACTGCCTTATAAGAAGTGCTAAATAGAGTCCAACAAGCAAATGGAAAGAGCATTTAAGAGCAACATAAAAAAGTATAAATCTCACAGCAAATACAGAATAATGTAATACTATAAGGATGACACATAAATCACTTTTTAAACCAGTACAAAAGTTAGAGAAAAAAGTATAAAAATAAAGAGGAAAAAGTATAAAAAATGTAAGTATAAAAATCGATAATTATATGCACAATATAAAAGATGCAAATTGTGACATCAATAACATACCAGGTCAGGGATGAGTATAAGTGTAGACTTTTGTATGCAATTGAAGTTATCAGCTTAAAAGAGACTATTATAACTTAGGAGGGGAGGAGCCAAGATGGCGGAGGAGTAGGACGGGGAGACCACTTTCTCTCCTACAAATTCATCAAAAGAATAACTGAATGCAGAGCAAACTTCACAAAACAACTTCTGATCGCTAGCTGAGGTCATCAGGCGCCCAGAAAAGCAGACCATTGTCTTCGAAAGGAGGTAGGACAAAATATAAAAGATAAAAAGTGAGACAAAAGAGCTAAGGACGGAGACCCGTCCCGGGAAGGGAGTCTTAGGCGGCCTTGCTTGGGCGAGGGTCCGGGCCTGAGTGCCCTGAGGACAATCGGAGGGAGCTTCTGTGAGGTGCCAACTTGAACTGTGGGAGACCAAAAGAGAGAAAATCAACCGGCCGGAACACACTGCCGGCCGTTCGCAGAACAAAGGGACGGAGAAAGTCCCGAGAAGAGCTCGCAGGCTGCGGACCCGCCCAGCCCCGCCGGAGGCAGGAGGCAGGGGGGAGGGGAAGGTCGCGGCGAGACACAGGGCGCAGGCACCCGACCGGCGCGGGCGGGGACTGGGCCTGGGGACGCAGAGGGCGTAAGGCGCGCGCACCCGACTGGCGTCAGCGGAAACTGAGACTGGGTCCGCGGAAGGGAGTGAGTGTGCCACACCTGGGGATAGTGCGCCCATCAAGCCCCTCGCTGCCTGGACCGCTCTGACGGGGAAGGCACAGAGAGCAGGCGCAGCTTTTCCTTCCGCGCTTTTGTGTAACACCCGAGGGCTGGAACCTAGCGCAGCGCGGGGCGCGCTCCATATAGAACAGCCGGGAGCCTGAGCAGCGCAGACCAGAGAAAGCAGCGTCAGCCCCTCCCGGCAGCGCCAGCCCGCCCCCGCAGGGCCAGCCCCTCCCCGCAGCGCCAGCCCATCCCCGCAGCGCCAGCCCCTCCCAGCAGCGCAACGGAACTAGCTACCTGAATAAGAGTCCACCTCCGCCCGCCTGTGTCAGGGCGGAAATGAGGCTCTGAAGAGACCGGCAAACAGAAGCCAAATAAACAAAGGGAACCGCTTCAGAAGGGACTGGTGCAACAGATTAAAATCCCTGTAGAAAACACCGACTTCACCGGAAGGGCCCTGTAGATATCGAGAAGTGTAAGCTGGAACGAGGAGCTATCTGAAACTGAGCCGAACCCACACTGACCGCAACAGCTCCAGAGAAACTCCTAGATATATTTTTACCTTTTTTTTTCTAAGTAAGGAAGGAAAAAAAAAAATTTTTTTTTCTTTTTATATTTTTTCTTTTTTATTTTTTCTCTTTTATTTTCCTTTAAAATTCCCTATTACTCCCCCATTACTCCTTAACTTTCATTTTCATAGATTTTTATGATTTTTTTAATTAGGGGAAAAAAAAAATTTTTTTTCTTTCTTTTTTTTTTTTCTTTTTTTTCTTTTTCTTTTTTTTTCTTTTTTCTTCTTTTTTTTCCTTTCCGTTTTCTCTTTTATTTTCTATTTTTCTTTTTCTCTTATTTCTTTTAAAGTCCTCTAGTACTCCTCTACTACTCTTCATTTTCATTTTCACTACACTATAACCTTACAAAAAAAAAAAAAGAAGCCCTATCTTTAAACCGAAGATTATTCTCTCCCAATCTTGACTCTCTGTTTTCTACCTCAGAACACCTCTATTTCCTCCTTTCCCCTTCTCTTCCCAATCCAATTCTGTGAATCCTTGTAGGTGTCTGAGATACGGAGAACACTCTGGGAACAGACAGCTGCGTGGATCTGTCTCTCTCCTCTTGAGTCCCCCTTTTTCTTCTCCTGCTCATCTCTATCTCCCTCCTCCCTTTTCTCCTGTTCATGTAACTCTGTGAACCTCTCTGGGTGTCCCTAACAGGGGAGAATCTTTTCGCCATTAACCTAGAAGTTTTATTATCAGTGCTGTATAGTTGGAGAAGTCCTGAGACTACAGGAAGAATAAAACTGAAATCCAGAGGCAGGAAACTTAAGCCCAAAACCTGAGAACACCAGAAAACTCCTGACTACATGGAACTTTAAGTAATAAGTGACCGTCCAAAAGCCTCCATACCTACACTGAAACCAACCACCACCCAAGAGCCAGTAAGTTTTAGAGCAAGACATACCACGCAAATTCTCCAGCAACAGAGGAACATAGCCCCGAATGTCAACATACAGGCTGCCCAAGGTGACACCTAACACATAGACCCATCTCAAAACTCATTACTGGGCACTCCATTGCTCTCCAAAAAGAAGAAATCAAGTTGCACGCACCAGTACACTGACGCAAGCTTCCCTAACCGGGAAACCTTGACAAGCCAATCATCTAACCCCACCCACTGGGTAAATCCTCCACAATAAAAAGGAACCACAGACCTCCAGAATACAGAAAGTCCACTCCAGACACAGCAATCTAAACAAGATGAAAAGGCAAAGAAATACCCAACAGGAAAAGGAACATGAAAAATGCCCACCAAGTCAAACAAAAGAGGAGGAGATAGGGAATCTACCTGAAAAAGAATTTAGAATAATGATAATAAAAATGATCCAAAATCTTGAAAACAAAATGGAGTTACAGATAAATAGCCTGGAGACAAAGATTGAAAAGATACAAGAATTGTTTAATAAAGACCTAGAAGAAATAAAAAAGAGTCAATTAAAAATGAACAATGCAATGAATGAGATCAAAAACACTTTGGAGGGAACCAAGAGTAGAATAACGGAGGCAGAAGATAGGATAAGTGAGGTAGAAGATAAAATGGTGGAAATAAATGAAGCAGAGAGGAAAAAAGAAAAAAGGATCAAAAGAAATGAGGACAACCTCAGGGACCTCTGGGACACTGTAAAACGCCCCAACATTCGAATCATAGGAGTTCCAGAAGAAGAAGACAAAAAGAAAGGCCATGAGAAAATACTCGAGGAGATAATAGCTGAAAACTTCCCTAAAATGGGGAAGGAAATAGCCACCCAAATCCAAGAAACCCAGAGAGTCCCAAACAGGATAAACCCAAGGCGAAACACCCCAAGACACATATTAATCAAACTAACAAAGATCAAACACAAAGAACAAATATTAAAAGCAGCAAGGGAAAAACAACAAATAACACACAAAAGGATTCCCATAAGGATAACAGCTGATCTATCAATAGAAACCCTCCAGGCCAGAAGGGAATGGCAGGACGTCCTGAAAGTAATGAAAGAGAATAACCTACAACCTAGATTACTGTATCCAGCAAGGATCTCATTCAGATATGAAGGAGAACTCAAAAGCTTTACAGATAAGCAAAAGCTGAGAGAATTCAGCACCACCAAACCAGCTCTTCAACAAATGCTAAAGGATCTTCTCTAGACAGGAAATGCAGGAAGGTTGTATAAACGTGAACCCAAAACAACAAACTAAATGGCAACGGGACCACACCTATCAATAATTACCTTAAATGTAAATGGGTTGAATGCCCCAACCAAAAGACAAAGATTGGCTGAATGGATACAAAAACAAGACCCCCATATATGCTGTCTACAAGAGACCCACCTCAAAACAAGAGACACATACAGACTAAAAGTGAAGGGCTGGAAAAAAATATTTCATGCAAATGGAGACCAAAAGAAAGCAGGAGTCGCAATACTCATATCAGATAAAATAGACTTTCAAATAAAGGATGCTGAAAAGAGACAAAGAAGGACACTACATAATGATCAAAGGATTCAATTCCAAGAAGAAGATATAACAATTATAAATATATATGCACCCAACATAGGAGCACCGCAATATGTACGCAAAACACTAACGAGTATTGAAAGAGGAAATAATAGCTACCACAATAATAGTGGGCAGACTTTAATACCCCACTCACAACTATGGATAGATCAACTAAACAGAAAATTAACAAGGAAACCACAAACCTTAAATGGACACCAATGGACCAAGCTAGACCTAATTGATATCTATAGGACATTTCACCCCAAAACAATCAACTTCACCTTTTTCTCAAGTGCACACGGAACCTTCTCCAGAATAGATCACATCCTGGCCATAAATCTAGTCTTGGAAAATTCAAAAAAATTGAAATCATTCCAGTCATCTTTTCTGACCACAGTGCAGTAAGATTAGATCTCAATTACAGGAAAAAATTGTTAAAAATTCAAACACATGGAGGCTAAATAACACGCTTCTGAATAACCAACAAATCATAGAAGAAATCAAAAAAGAAATCAAAATATGTATAGAAATGAATGAAAATGAAAACACAACAACCCAAAACCTATAGGACACTGTAAAAAGCAGGTTTGCTTACAGGGGAGTTCATAGCATTACAGGCGCTTACATCAAGAAAACAAGAAAAAAAGCCAAATTAAATAACCTAACTTCTACACTAAGCAATTAGAAGAAGGAAGAAATGAAGAACCCCAGGGTTAGTAGAAGGAAAGAAATCTTAAAAATTAGGGCAGAAATAAATGCAAAAGAAACTAAAGAGACCATAGCAAAAATCAACAAAGCTAAAAGCTGGTTTTTTTGAAAAAATAAACAAAATTGACAAACCATTAGCAAGACTCATTAAGAAACAAAGAGAGAAAAACCAAATTAACAAAATTAGAAATGAAAATGGAGAGATCACAACAGACAACACTGAAATACAAAGGATCATAAGAGACTACTACCAGCAGCTCTATGCAAATAAAATGGACAACTTGGAAGAAATGGACAAATTCTTAGAAAAGTATAACTTTCCAAAACTGAACCAAGAAGAAATAGAAGATCTTA